>NC_057804.1:231548286-231816055 GCF_018294505.1 Triticum aestivum | reverse complement strand
CTGCCACGTGGCAGACAGAGATTGGGCAAGAGGGCGCGGGGCGGACGTGTCCGGCCGGACCGGACGTGTCCGGCGGCGCGTCGTGGAAGAAGGCTAATGGTGCATCTTTTTGTAGTAAATTAGTCAAGAGGCCGAGAAATCTGTGAGAAGTCCTTAATGAACCTCCTATAGAATCCGGCATGACCAAGGAAACTTTTGATACCTTTGATGTCCTTGGGACATGGCATCTTTTCAATAGCATCAACCTTGGCTTTATCAACTTCAATACATCTTTCAGAAACTTTGTGCCCCAAGACAATACCTTCATTAACCATAAAGTGGCACTTTTCCCAATTCAAGACAAGATTAGTTTCTTCACATCTCTGCAAAACTCGATCAAGATTGCTCAAGCAATCATCAAAAGAGGAACCATAGACGGAAAAGTCGTCCATGAAAACCTCACAAAAATTTTCACAAAAATCAGAGAATATAGCCATCATGCATCTTTGAAAGGTAGCAGGTGCATTACATAAACCGAAAGGCATACGTCTATAAGAAAAAGTACCAAAAGGGCATGTAAAAATAGTCTTTGATTGATCTCTAGCCGACACAGGTATTTGAGAGAAACCAGAATAACCATCTAGAAAGCAATAATGTATATGTTTGCATAATCTTTCTAGCATTTGATCAACAAAAGGTAAGGGGTAATGATCTTTCTTAGTAGCCTTATTTTATTTGCGGAAATCAATTACCATCCTATAACCTGTGATAATTCTTTGCGGAATCAATTCATCTTTATCATTAGGGACAATAGTAATACCTCCCTTCTTAGGAACACAATGGACAGGACTTACCCACTGACTATCAGCAATGGGATAAATTATACCTGCCTCCAGAAGCTTGAGTATTTCTTTTCTTACCACTTCTTTCATTTTAGGACTCAAACATCGTTGAGGATCACGAACTGGTTTGGCATCCGCTTCCAAATTTATTTTATGTTGACATAGAGTGGGACTGATGCCCTTAAGATCATCAAGAGTATATCCAATAGCGGCACGGTGCTTCTTCAGAGTTTTCAATAATATTTCTTCTTCATGCTCTGAAAGGTTAGCACTAATAATGACAGGATATATTTTCTTTTCATCAAGATAAGCATACTTAAGATTATCAGGCAACGGTTTAAGCTCAAACATGGGATCACCCTTGGGTGGAGGAGGATCCCCTAGGATTTCAACAGGCAAATTGTGTTGCAGAATAGGTTCCTGTTTAAAGAATACTTCATCTATTTCCCATTGCAGATATAGTATCTCTATTGGCAAGTTTAATTGTAACATCAATATCTTCTAACTCAGCAGGTGAAATATCATGCATAATTTCTTTGTATAAGTCAATGGGTATTACACTAGCACTAGCACCCATATCACATAAGCCATGATAACAATGATCTCCTATTTTAACAGAAATAACAGGCACGCCTGCCACAGGTCTATGTTTATCTCTAGCACAAGGTTTAGCAATTCTAGCAGTTTCACCACAGAATTGAATAACATGCCCATCAATATTATCAGACAAGAGATCTTTAACAATAGCAATATTAGGTTCTACTTTAACTTGCTCAGGAGGTGTATAAGTTCTAATATTTCTTTTACGAACAACGGTTGAATCTTTAGCATGATCCTTCATTCTAACAAGGAAAGGTGGTTTCTCAACATAAGAAGTGGGAACAATAGGATCATTATAAGTGACAGTCTTTTCTTCAACTTTAATAGGTGCAGCTACTTTTACTTCTATGGGAGGATGATATTTAAACCACTTCTCCTTGGGGAGATCAACATAGGTAGCAAAAGATTCACAGAAAGAAGCTACTATCTCAGAGTCAAGTCCATATTTAGTGCTAAACTTACGGAAAATATCGGTATCCATAAAAAATTTAACACAATCAAACTTAGCTGTCATACCTAACTCCTTACCTTCTTCGACGTCCCAATCTTCAGAGTTGCGTTTAATTCTATCCAATAAATTCCATTTAAATTCAATAGTCTTCATCATAAAAGAGCCAGCATAAGAAATATCGAGCATGGTGCGATTGTCATCAGAAAGCCGAGCATAAAAACTTTGAATAATTACTTCTCTTGGGAGCTCATGATTGGGGCATGAATATAACATTGATTTAAGCCTCCCCCAAGCTTGAGAGATGCTTTCTCCTTCGCGAGGCCAAAAATTATATATATAATTGCGATCACGGTGAACAAGATGCATAGGGTAATAATTTTGATGAAATTCCAATTTCAATCTTTTATAGTTCCATGATCTCATATCATCACATAGCCTGTACCATGTCAATGCATCTCCCTTCAAAGATAAAGGGAAGGCCTTCTTCTTAACAACATCATCGGGTATACCTGCAAGCTTAAATAGTCCACAAACTTCATCCACATAGAGTAGATGTTCATCAGGATGCTTTGTTCCATCTCTTGTAAAAGTGTTAGCTAGCAGTTTTTCCATCATACCCGAAGGAATTTCAAAAGGAGTTTCATTTTCAATAGGTTCAGTAGGTTGAGGAGAAACTCTTTGCTCTATTGGACGGGGTGAAGATACCCCGAACAAGCCCCTCAGAGAATTACTTTCCATAGTAACAAGTGACAGAAAATTTCAGCACACTATATAAATTTTTCCTTACCAAATTCCACCTACCAAAGGCACTAGACTCCCCGGCAACGGCGCCAGAAAAGAGTATTGATGACCCACAAGTATAGGGGATGTATCTAGTCCTTTCGATAAGTAAGAGTGTCGAACCCAACGAGGAGCAGAAGGAAATGATAAGCGGTTTTCAGCAAGGTATTCTCTGCAAGTACTGAAATAAGTGGTAACAGATAGTTTTGTGATAAGATAAATTGTAACGAGCAACAAGTAAACAGAGTAAATAAAGTGCAGCAAGGTGGCCCAATCCTTTTTGTAGCAAAGGACAAGCTTGGACAAACTCTTATAATAGGAAAAGCGCTCCTGAGGACACATGGGAATATCGTCAAGCTAGTTTTCATCACGCTCATATGATTCGCGTTCGGTACTTTGATAATTTGATATGTGGGTGGACTGGTGCTTGGGTGCTGTTCTTACTTGAACAAGCATCCCACTTATGATTAACCTCTATTGCAAGCATCCGCAACTACAACAAAAGTACTAAGGTAAACCTAACCATAGCATGAAACATATGGATCCAAATCAGCCCCTTACGAAGCAACGCATCAACTAGGGTTTAAGCTTCTGTCACTCTAGCAGCCCATCATCTACTTATTACTTCCCAATGCCTTCCTCTAGGCCCAAATAATGGTGAAGTGTTATGTAGTCGACGTTCACATAACACCACTAGAGGCTAGACAACATACATCTTATCAAAATATCGAACGAATACCAAATTCACATGACTACTAGTAGCAAGACTTGTCCCTTGTCCTCGGGAACAAACGTAATTACTCACAAAGCATATTCATGTTCAAAATTAGAGGGGTAATAATATGCATAAAGGATCTGAACATATAATCTTCCACCAAATAAACCAACTAGCATCAACTACAAGGAGTAATCAACACTACTAGCAACCTACTAGCACCAATCCCGGACTTGGAGACAAGAATTGGATACAAGAGATGAACTAGGGTTTGGAGATGAGATGGTGCTGGTGAAGATGTTGATGGAGATTGCCCTCTCCCGGAGAGAGGAGCATTGGTGATGACGATGGTGATGATTTCCCCCTCCCGGAGGGAAGTATCCCCGGCAGAACAGCTCTGCCGGAGCCCTAGATTGGTTCCGCCAAGGTTCTGCCTCGTGGCGGCGGAGTCTCGTCCCGAAAGGTTGCCTTCTATTTTTTTCTCATCGAAAGACTTCATATAGGAGAAGATGGGCGTCGGAGAGCCACTAGGGGGCCCACGATATAGGGGGCGCGCCCAAGGGGGGGGCGCCCCCCACCCTTGTGAGCAGGGTGTGGGCCCCCTGGCCTTCATCTTTGGCGATGATTTTTTTTGTTTATTTTAAGATATTCCATGGAGTTTCAAGAGTTTTGGAGTTGCGCATAATAGGTCTCCAATATTTGCTCCTTTTCCAGCCCAGAATTCCAGCTGCCGGCATTCTCCCTCTTCATGTAAACCTTGTAAAATAAGAGAGAATAGCCATAAGTATTGTAACATAACGTGAAATAACAGCCTATAATGCAATAAATATTGATATAAAAGCATGATGCAAAATGGACGTATCAATTGTGCAGAAAACAGAAGTTCTCGGAATGACCTGAAAATCCACGGAGATAACTTTTGGAAAATATAAAAAATACTGTCGAAAGAATCAAGGCCAGGGGGCCCACACCCTGTCCACGAGGGTGGGGGGCGCGCCCTCCCCCATGGGCGTGCCCCCCTTTCTCGTGGTCCCCCTGATGCTCCACCGACCTCAACTCCAACTCTATATATTCCGTTTTGCGGGAAAAATCAAAGAGAAAGTTTCGTCGCGTTTTACAATACGGAGCCACCGCCAAGCCCTAATCTCTCTCGGGAGGGCTGATCTGGAGTCCGTTCGGGGCTCCGGAGAGGGGGGATTCGTCGCCATCGTCATCGTCAACCATCCTCCATCACCAATTTCATGATGCTCACCGTCGTGCGTGAGTAATTCCATCGTAGGCTTGCTGGAGGGTGATGGGTTAGACGAGATTTACCATGTAATCAAGTTAGTTTTGTTAGGGTTTGATCCCTAGTATCCACTATGTTCGGAGATTGATGTTGCTATGACTTTGCTATGCTTAATGCTTGTCACTAGGGCCCGAGTGCCATGATTTCAGATCAGAACCTATTATGTTTTCATGAATATATGTGAGTTCTTGATCCTATCTTGCAAGTCTATAGTCACCTATTATGTGTTATGATCCGACAACCCCGAAGTGACAATAATCGGGATACTTCTCGGTGATGATCATAGTTTGAGGAGTTCATGTATTCACTATGTGCTAATGCTTTGTTCCGGTTCTCTATTAAAAGGAGGCCTTAATATACCATAGTTTCCACTAGGACCCCTCTGCCACGAGAGGGTAGGACAAAAGATGTCATGCAAGTTTTTTTCCATAAACACATATGAATATATTTGGAATACATGCCTACATTACATTGATGAACTGGAGCTAGTTCTGTGTCACCCTATGTTATAGCTATTACATGTGGAATCGCATGCGACATAATTATCCATCACTGATCTAATGCCTACAAGCTTTTCACATATTGTGCTTTGCTTATTTACTTTTCTGTTGCTATTGTTACAACTACTACAAAACTATTATCTTTACTTTTCCCCCCATTACCATTACTATCATACTACTTTGCTACTAAATACTTTGCTGCAGATACCAAGTTATCCACGTGTGGTTGAATTGACAACTCAACTGCTAATACTTAAGAATATTCTTTGGCTCCCCTTGTGTCGAATCTATAAATTTGGGTTTAATACTCTACCCTCGAAAGTTTTTACGATCCCCTACACTTGTGGGTTATCAAGACTAATTTTCTGGCGCCGTTCCCGTGGAGAATAGCTCTATTCTTTTAGTCACTTGGGATTTATATCTGTTGACCACTATGAGGAACTTGAAAGATGAAAGAACAAAGATTTTTTCCTCAACTACGAGGGGAGGTAAGGAACTGCCATCTAGCTCTGCACTAGATTCTCCTTCTATTTTGAGTAAACTTGTGACACCTAAACTTGCTACTGCTATGAATTCTGATATGCCGCATGTTATTGATGATGCCACTTCTGCTATGCACGATACTTATGATGAAACTACTTCTGTGCGTGATACTACTTTGTCATTAGGTGAATTTCTTGATGAACAACTTGCTAGGGTTAGAGAGAATGAAATTATTAATGATGATATTATTGATGATAGTGATGATGAAAGTTCTCCCCCTGATTATGAATTGCCTGTTGTTCCTGAGGGTTATGTTATGGATGAAGAAGCTGCTAGAGCTATCTTTGCTTGCAAAGATAGATATGATCTTAAGAAGTTATTAGCTAAATGGAAGCAGCAATCCCTTAATGCTAGAATGAAACCTGACCCTGTTTGCTACTTCACCTATCTGTGTTACTAATAAGGATTATGAATTCTATGTTGATCCTGAAATAATTACTTTGGTTGAATCTGATCCTTTTTATGGCTATGAATCTAAAATTGTTGTGGCACATCTTACCAAGTTAAATGATATAGCCACCCTGTTTACTAATGATGAGAAGTCTCACTATTATTATATCCTTGAGATATTTCCATTCTCATTAAAGGGTGATGGTAAAACTTGGTTTAATTCTCTTGATCCTGGTTGTGTGTGTAGTCCCCAGGATATGATTTATTACTTCTCTGCTAAATATTACCCTACTCATAAGAAACAAGCGGCCTTGCGGGAAATATATAATTTTGTGCAAATCAAAGAAGAGAGTCTTCCACAAGCTTGGGGGAGGCTTCTCTGATTACTTAATGCTTTGCCTGATCATCCTCTTAAGAAAAATGAAATACTTGATATCTTTTATAATGGACTAACCGATGCTTCCAAGGACTACTTGGATAGTTGTGTTGGTTGTGTTTTCAGGGAAAGAACAGTCGACCAAGCTAAATTACTATTGAATAATATGTTGACTAATGAAATTAATTGGGTTCTTCCTGAGCCAATTCCTGAGGCAATTCCTGAGCCAATCGAGCCGACTCCTGAGCCTATTCCTAAACCAACTCCGAAGAAGAGGGGAGTTCTATTTCTCAGTCCTGAAGATATGCAAGAGGCAAAGAAATAAATGAAAGAAAAAGGTATAAAAGCTGAAGATGTTAAGAATTTACCTCCTATTGAAGAAATACATGGTCCTAATATATCGCCTGTCGAAGAAACACATTGTCTTGATAACCCGACACATGTAGTAAAGGTAAATTGTCTCTATAGATATGATAAAGTTGAAATTCCTTCTACTAAATTTCATAGCCCATGCTTAGATGAATTTGATGACTTTATGGCTAGACAATAAAGTTTCAATGCTTATGTTGGTAGAGAATTAAAGAATAATGCTTTCGAAATAGGACGCTTGAGTGATTATATGGCTAGAGTTGAAGGTGAACTTAAACTCATTAGCAAATATGCTTCTATGGTTACCACTCAAGCTGAGCAAGTACTTAAAGCTCAAAGTGATTTTCTTGATGAATTAAATGATAAACATGATTTTTCTGTTAGAGTGGCTACTAAAACCGGTAGAATGACTCAGGAACCTTTGTATCCTAAAGGCCACCCTAAGAGAATCGAGCAGGATTCTCAGAGAAATAATTTAGAGGCACCTAGTTCTTCTAAAAAGAAAAAGAAAAACGATAGGACTTTGCATGCTTCTAGTGAATCTTTTATAGACACACCTGAGAATCCCAATCACATTTCTATTTCTGATGTTGAAACGCAATCAGGTGATGTACATGAACCTAGTGATAATGTTAATGATAATGTTCATGTTCATGCTCAACCTAGCAATAATAATGAAGTAAAGATTGAACCTGCTGTTGATCTTGATAACCCACAATCAAAGAATCAACGTTATGATAAAAAGACTTCGTTGCTAGGAAGCACGGTAGAGAAAGAGAACCATGGGTTCAGAAACCCATGCCCTTTCCTCCTAAACCATCCAAAACAAAGGATGATGAGGATTTTGGGCGCTTTGCTGAAATGATTAGACCTATCTTCTTACGTATGCGCTTAACTGATATGCTTAAATTAAAGCCTTATGCTAAGTATATGAAGGATATCATTACAAATAAAAGAAAGATACCGAAAGCTGAAATTTCCACCATGCTTGCTAATTACACTTTTAAAGGCGGAATACCAAAGAAACTTGGAGATCCAGGGGTACCAACTATACCATGCCCCATTAAAAGAAATTATGTTAAAACTGCTTTATGTGATCTTGGAGCTGGTGTTAGTGTTATGCCTCTCTCTTTATATCGTAGATTTGAATTGAATAAGTTGACACCTACTGAAATATCTTTGCAAATGGCTGATAAACTAACTGCTATACCTGTCGGTATTTGTGAGGATGTGCCTGTTGTGGTTGGAAATGTCACTATCTTAACGGACTTTGTTATTCTTGATATTCCCGAGGACGATAGTATGTCGATTATCCTTGGTAGACCCTTTTTGAATACTGCAAGGGCTGTTATTGATTGCAACAAAGGCAATGTCACTTTTCATGTTAATGGTAATGAGCATACGGTACACTTTTCGAGGAAACAACCTCAAGTTCATAGCATCAATTCTATTGGAAAAGTTCCAACTATTATTATTGGAGGTTCTGAATTTCCTCTTCCAACTGTCAAGAAGAAGTATGATATTCTTATTGTTGAGGATGTTCATATCCCCGTTGAGGTAACCTAGTGTTATTCGAAATTTCTCCGGTTCCGTGTTATTCGGAATGAGTTTGTTAACAAGACTTGATCAACCTTGTTAGTGGATTCATTTTGATGGTCATGAGATGGATGAAACTAGAAGGCACAACCTTCTGTACCCTCTTTTTACTTTCTGTTATTTAGAATAAATAAAGCAAAAATAGTATTATCTGTCTGTTTTCTGAATTATTCGTGCAATAAAAAATATCTTGAAAATAAAGGTGCTCCAAATGCCCTGCAAATTTAGTATGATTTTTTACGGAATATTTGAGGATTTTAGGCACTAAAAACACTGCAGGGGGCAAGCACCTGGCCACGAGGGTGGAGGGCGCGCCCACACCCTCTGGGCGCGCCCCTTGTCTTGTGGGCCCATGGTGGCCCCCCTCCACTTATTCCTGCACCCACACACTCCATCTTCTTCCCAAAAAAATCCCCATCCAGCTCAAGCACGAGTTCTAGCTCATTTTACTGCGATTTTCGATCTCCTTGCTCAAAGCTCCATTCACAAAACTGCTTTGGGAGATTGTTGCTTGGTATGTGACTCCTCCATTGATCCAATTAGTTTTTGTTCTTGTGCTTTATTCATTGCAAAATTTTGCTGCATAGGTGACCCTGTTCTTGAACTTGCATGTCAAATTTATGAGGTCCCAAGTAATTCTAATGCACGATATAGGCTCTAGGCACTTGTAGGAGTAGTTGCTACCAATCTGGTTTAGTTTGATACACTTTTATTTTGAAGTTACTAAAATTTCAGAAATTTTTCAGAAAAAGAAATATGTCTAGGACAATGTACCATGGTGGTTCCTCAACAAAGAGAGGACCCAAGCGTGCTATGCGTGAGCAAGATGATGAACCACCAAGGGACGCAGAAGTGCGATCTTGTGAGTGGCCATCAGAAGAGTTTATGGTCAAAGCAGGCATTAAGGATGAATTTTGATGCATATGTGCGTAATGCCAATCTTGAGGACTTATTATAAGATAAGTGTCCTCAGTACTACCAATTGACTGATTCATTCGTAAGAAGGTTTAAATACACATCTTCGTGTAATTCTCAGAGTGTCCTGTTTTATATTTATGATAAATCTTATACCATGGATTTAGAAGATTTTACAACTGCTTGCAAACTCCCACAATGCGGCAATGTTCATGAACCCCATAGATCTGAATATAAAGACTTCCTTGCTAGTATCACTGTGGGAGAATCTAGGGATATAGCACAAGCTACCATAGGGAGCATTCATTTTCCTGCTATACATTATTTTGCTCTCTTCATTGGTAGATGCATTAACGGTAAAGATGAAGCATGTCACATGTGTGTCCCTGATCTTTGTGTCCTCAAGAGTGTTGTGTTAGGTAATAAAGATTACAACTTGGGGGCAATAGTTGCACGTAGATTGCATAATAATGGTATATCTAGAGATTTATTTGGAGGGATTTATGCGACCCGTGTTGCTAATTATCTTGGTATAGCCCCACGAGAGGAGGATATGGAGTTGCTTCCTGCTTATTTAGATTATGACGCGATGGTCAAACATCGTTTTCTTTTGAGGAATGAACAATTCCTCCAGTATCGACTAATCTTTGACAGACGTCGCTCTATCCATGTTACTCTCCCTGCTCCTTCCCTCTTTGATTACCAGGCAAAAGGAAGATATGTTGTTACCAGGGAGGAGGCAGCTGAACACGAGGGGAGAGCAGAGGCGGCCCGCCAATATGCCGCAACTCAGGAGGCATTGGGTGCCGCATCTCAGTACGACCCCAGTTATAACTTTGGATATCAGCTAGGCTATCCTTGGCATTAGACCAACTTAGGCCAAAAGCCTAAGCTTGGGGGAGTACGTATTTCTCACCGACTTTACGTTCATGTTCACACACTATTCTAGTTGTCGGTGCTCATACTCTTTCAATGTATTATTCATGCTAGTTTAATTTCTTTTTCTAGCTTTCTTCTTGTGTGTTTGATAAACCTTAAGAAAACCAAAAAAATAGGTAGTTTAATTTCCATGCCTGTAGTAATTAAAATGAAAACCCAAAAAGATTTCTTGTTCTTCTTTTACTTGTTGGGAGCTTTCCCGTGTAAATAGTTTTATTTTCTTTTCTTTCCTTTGGGGGTCGAGAGCAGAAGACCATATTGAAAATGTTTAGTGGCTCTCATATGCATGATTGTAATTTAACTTAGAGCCTATATTACTTTGTCTTCTCTCTTGAGTTGAATGCTTGCAGATTCCAGCTTAGTCCAATGCACTTGCACTATTGTTATTATACACATTATTCAGTCGTGCAAGTGAAAGGCAATAATGACGATATATGATGGACTGATTGAGATGAAAAAAGTTGGTATGAAC
This sequence comes from Triticum aestivum, assembly GCF_018294505.1. Lineage (NCBI taxonomy): Eukaryota > Viridiplantae > Streptophyta > Magnoliopsida > Poales > Poaceae > Triticum > Triticum aestivum. Next base: position 231,805,300 of record NC_057804.1, on the reverse strand, counting down.
TCGACCTCTCTTGTTTTTGTAAATATGATGAGTTCATCGTTCCAGATTGAGCCTATTATGAAGTAAAGATATTTGCAATGACATTTAGAGATTATAGTTGCTTGTGCCATGAGTTATAATGATTTACCTTGCGTGCCAACATGCTATTAAAATGATTATGATGTGGTATGATGGGATGGTATCCTCCTTTGAATGAATTGAGTGACTCGACTTGGCACATGTTCACGCATGTAGTTGAAACAAATCAACATAGCCTTCACGATATTTATGTTCATGGTGGATTATATACTACTCATGCTTGTACTTGGTGTAACTTAATTTTAATGCATGTTCATGACTGTTGTCGCTCTCTCAGTTGGTCGCTTCCCAGTCTTTTGCTAGCCTTCACTTGTACTAAGCAGGAATACTGCTTGTGCATCCAAACTCCATAAACCCCAAAGTTGTTCCATATGAGTCCAACATACCTTCCTATATGTGGTATCTAACTATCGTTCCAAGTAAATTTGTATGTGCCAAACTCTAAACCTTCAAATGAAATTCTGTTTTGTATGATCGACCAGCTCATGTTTTAACTAGGGTTGTCTATATCTTCCATGCTAGGTGGCTTATTCTCAAGAGGAGTGGACTCCGCTCCTCATTCACGAGAAAATGGCTGGTAACCGGGATGCCCAGTCCCATGATCAAAAAGATCAAAGCAAATCGCAATAATTAAACAAAACTCCCCCAGGGCTGTTGTTAGTTGGAGGCACTCGTTGTTTCGAGCAAGCCATGGATTGATGCTTGTTGGTGGTGGGGGAGTATAAACTTTTACCATTCTGTTTGGGAACCGCCTATAATATATGTAGCATGGAAGATATCGCCATCTCATAGTTGTTGCATCGACAGTGAAAGTATGCCGCTAAAAATGCTATTCATTTCTATTTTAAAATTGAGCTCTGGCACCTCTAAAAATCCCTGCTTCCCTCTGCGAAGGGCCTATATATTTACTTTTATGTTGAGTCATCATTGTCGGTGTCAAAACCGGCGAATCTCGGCTAGGGGGTCCCGATTTGTGTGTCTAAGGCTGATGGTAACAGGAGGCAAGGGACATAATGTTTTACCCAGGTTCGGGCCCTCTTGATGGAGGTAAAACCCTACTTCCTACTTGATTGATATTGATGATATGAGTATTACAAGAGTTGATCTACCACGAGACCGTAGAGGCTAAACCCTAGAAGCTAGCCTATGATGATTATGATTGTGTCTCTAAGGACTAAACCCTCCGGTTTATATAGACACCGGAGGGGGCTAGGGTTTACACGGAGTCGGTTACAAAGAAGGGAATCTAATATCCGGATCACCAAGCTTGTCTTCCATGCAAAGGAGAGTCCCATCCGGACACGGGACGAAGTCTTGAGTCTTATATCTTCATGGTCCAACAGTCCGGCCAAAGTATATAGTCCGGCTGTCCGGATACCCCCTAATTCGGGACTCCCTCAGTAGCCCCTGAACCAGGCTTCAATGACGATGAGTCCGGCGCACAGTTTGTCTTCGGCATTGCAAGGCGGGTTCCATCTCCGAATACTCCAAAGCATCTGTTGTAACAAACAGTGTCTAGCTTCCCATCAATGTTGTACTCCTTGGCTTCTGTGCTTCAATAATGGTCATCTCCACGTGTCGAACGAATATAAGGAGCTGGAGCATTTTTGCATTTGCCACCCCGGCCCTGCAGGCAAACCATCTATTTGAAGGGACGGGGATTCTCAGATCCAAACTGCACCTTCTTCCCTTGAGCGAGCATCCAACAGAGCGCGCCCAGAGAAAACCATTCCAACATGGCCGGTCGCCGCAGCTCCTCCTCTCGCTCCCCTAGCTCTGAGCCAGGTGATTGGGAAGAATGTTCTGTTCCTCAAAGTCGTTTAATAGAGTTGCAGACCCAACGATTTCTTCCACCGGTGTTGATGGACCCCATCCGAGCCGGACTAGCCACCTATAATGGCGGGGAGCAAGCGAAGAGATCTCCCAATCCATCCCCGGGGGAGCGAATATGCCTCATCCCGCATCTGCTAAGAGGCGTCGGGTTTCCAATCCACCCATTCCTTCGCGGGCTCCCGGAGTTCTACGGTCTCTAGTTGCATAACCTCACCCCTGCCTCCGTGCTGCATATCGCAGGATACGTCGCCCTTTGTGAATTATTCCTGGGCCGCGAGGCTTACTTCGGGTTATGGAAGAAGTTGTTCTGCCTCGTCCCTCGCAACCAGGGGGAATCCATATGTCAAGTGGGCGGAGCCGAAATATGGCATGTCGCCGAGATCGGATACCTGTCCGGCACTCCCAAGAAGGCACCTGCAAACTGGCCCTCGGAGTGGTTTTATGTGGATGACGTTCCCCTTCGGGATCCAGTCCGGACGGGCCTCCCTGAGTTCAATAATGCTCCGCCGAAGGCACGCCGAAGTTGGCGCCCTCAGGGCCCTCAAGAGGAGAATACCAGAGAAGTACACTTCCTGATGAGCAGGATACAGATACTGGCCAAATCAGGGATGTCAATAGTCGAGGTTATAGCAATATGCGTAATGCGGGGGGTGCAGCCACTTCAATATTGGGGGAAGCCCATGCTGCACTACAATGGGGAAGATGATGCCACCAGCTATGGTCGTAAAGGTCCGGACTCCGCCACTGATCTTGTGAGAATATTGTCCAATTTGTATAAAGGAGAAGAAGAAGAATTCCTTCATATTAAACCGCGGGGTGGATTTTCTATGTACAACCCCTCAAGCTGGGTAAGTCGTCACTTTTTCCCCCGCTCCATTCATTCTGGCGTCCTTTGTCACAATTATTTACCTTGATATTTCTGAGCAGGAACTGAGGAGGGCAGTGGAAGGATTCAACAGCCCCTCCCCGCAGCCAGAGGACCCCGGAAGGGCCTTCGATCCAGGACTTGAAGAAGATCCGGATATATCTGTGGAGCTTGTCAACGATACATTTTATCAGGCCAGCTGCGATGGCGCTTCGGTGGCTATTATCGCCGACTATCCCGGACTGCTACTTGCATCGCGTGTAAGAAAAGCCGAAACTTTATCCTCTGAAGAGGACTCCTTCCTAATACCATGTCGTATGCATAAGACATAGTACTTTTGTAGAGACGATCATCGGAACGCGGTGCTGAGCCCCTGGGGGCTCGTCAGCAAAGGGCGTCCGGGTCGGGCAGGCTTAAGAGGAAGGCGGTTAGGGCCGAAACGCCGTTACAGAGGTATGGTAAAAACATGCTCTGTGATTATTGTGTTTTGAAATGTAACAGCATCCTTCGTGTTCTGGCAGAAAGAGGAGTCGCCGGACTATATCCAGAGATCCTGCCGATCACGCCTCCACCAGCCGGATTCCAGAACCGGCTTCGAGAGAGGAGGCCACTGCGGGGCCGATGCCGAATTGTCCCCCGATAGAGGATGCGGATATGCTCTCCGCCACGAATTCCGAAGTAGAGAGTGCCATGAGTCACCGGCACCGACGGGCCGTACTTCACAATAGCATCTTTTCCAAAGAGGCATTTAATGCTTTCAATTCGGGAGACGCATACATTCGAGCTGCTCAAGGAGGGCTCGCCCGAGCGAAGGACCAGTATGCAAAAGATATACAGGTAGGGAAATTTGATAAGCATGTATAGCAGTAGCTCCTGAGACTTGAAACGGTTGGAACAACTGATTTAAGGATCATTTTATGCACAGTTCCTTGTAGATAAGAATACCCAATTGTCTCAAGAGCTGGGGGAGTAAAAGACCCAGCTGAGGGCCGTGGTTGCCAAGCTAGAGGAATCCCAGAAGGCCTCATCTGGTAATCATTTGTCTCATTAGAGAAATTTTAAAGGAATATACCAATTAGCAATTGGCTTGCTTCATAAGTCTAACAGCAAATTCTGCAGACAATCCCGGGACGAATCTGGAGATCGTAAAAGATAGCGAGTCGCATCTCCAAAGACAGCTGAAGGCTGGCGAGCATGTGCTTACGTAGGTTAGGCGGGAGAAAAACAATCTCCAACATGCCAACGTCCAGCTGGGCGTCGAATTATCATATGTTCAAGCTCAGCTGGCAGACTCCGTGAAGGAGAACAGAAGGCTTCGTCGTGGCATTTATGGTAAGTGTCTAAACGAACTGCAGTATAGTTCAGCGAGGAAGCATATTAAAAGTGTTTATATCTGTAGGTATGTTGACGGGCCGTCCTGAAAGTGAGATGCCTAGATCCGCAGGCGATGTACTGCAAGACATCTCACAACTGCACGTACGAGTTCGGTAGGTGATGCAGGGTATTGCCCAGGCCTTGTGGCCATCCACTTCCCTGCCAAGAGGCATGGGGAGCTTGTGGATATGCTCCAAGGAGCACGGTGGCGCTTTCGGTTGTGGAAGATGCCAGCCTGCCGACAAGGTGCAAGGGAAGCCTGGGCCATGGTGAAGACTCGCTACACCAAGCTTGACCCGAACCATATGGCCGAAGTCGGACCGGCGGGGCCAGATGGGCAAGAAATTCCCGTGAGTCTGGTGTATGACCAAGTAGCGTTAGCCGCAAAGTATTCCCAACAGGATTGCAAGCTAGACAGCTTGTTGGACGGTATAGAGGAAGAATATAGTCAGTCCAAGTGACTATGTAATTCAATGGACATATGTAGTTCCTAGCCGATTAAAAATCATTTGTCATGGCGGACCTTTTTGCTTCAGCCCCCGGATCCGACAGTCCAGGGTGTATCCGAATACCCGCTCAGTTATGCAAAACCGGGGTATGCGTGGAAACCAGGCGTAGGGGTCATAAGTGCTTGAACAGACAACTACCCAACTAGTTATGTTATATTACATGGGAAGTAAGAAACATGTTCCAGGGAGAATAGTTCCGTTAGGGGTTCCTTTCCCTGGGTACGCATGCATCGATGTACATGCCCGGACTGCGAACAGAAACGCAGGATACAAAACTTCTGGGGATTCACGTTGTAATAAACGAAAGAAACATCTTTGTTCACCGACCGAATATTCCCTTAAGAACGCTAGCTTTCGGCTTCACCCAGTCTGAGGTACACATCTGGCTAAACCGGCAGTAACAATCATAGAGGTGCTCCCCTTATGCCCTAGCCGAATTAATGGGAACGTAGGGCATAAACACAATAGCCAGGCAACCCAGCATGGCCACATCTTAAGTCATATTGATGCATATAATGGTGAAGAAAAGGCACATATGGAAAAAGAACGCATATGTGATAGGCAAGACGCCATGAAAGTAATTATATTTAGCTTCCGTATAGGAAGCCCCCAGGTATGGTTTACACACGTGGTGCGGCCGGAGTGATCCGAGCATCCGCACTGTATTGAATACTTTGTGTGAAGAAGGAAAAAGGGCGATAAAGGAAAAGGGGGAGGAACATAATTAAAAGGGGCGGGGGTAAGGAGACGAACACTAAGTTCGGCGCTAGGCGTAGAATCTCCGGAGTCTGGCCGCATTCCATGGGTTTGGCTCGAGTCTGTTATCGGATACATTGCGCATGTGTTACGCTCCTCCGGTGAGAACTTTATCAATAATGAAGGGACCCTCCCACTTAGGTTTGAGCTTGTCCTTCTTCTTCTCTAGTAGGCGTAGAACAAGTTCGCCAATATTATAAGTTTTGGCCCCAACTTCTCTGTTTTGATACCGTCAAGCCTGCTGCTGATAGAATGCGGAACGGGCTTTTGCGATGTCGCGCTCCTCCTACAGGGTATCTAAGTTGTCCTGCCAATCTAACTCGGCTTCCTTCTCTTCGTACATGCGTACACGAGGTGAGTCATGGATTATGTCGCAGGGTAGTACTGCTTCTGCGCCGTACATCATAAAAAAGGGTGTGTATCCGGTGGGCATGGTCCGCAGCCCCCAGAGTACGGAGTCGAGCTCCTTGACCCAGTGCGTGTCCGATTCCGTCAAGGACCGCACTAGTCTAGGTTTGATGCCGCTCATGATGAGACCATTTGCACGTTCGACATGGCCGTTTGTTTGGGGATGGTAGACGGAGGCATAATCGAGCTTGATGCCCATGTTGCCGCACCAAGTTTTCACTTCATCAGGTGTGAAGTTTGATCCATTGTCAGTGATGATGCTGTGGGGGACGCCGTAACGGTGTACAACCCCGGATATGAAGTTTATCACTGGTCCGGATTCGTCCTTTTTAACTGGTTTGGATTCTATCCATTTGGTGAACTTGTCCACCATGACCAACAAGTATTTTTTCTTATGGCTTCCCCCTTTAAGAGGTCCGACCATATCCAGACCCCAGACCGTGAAGGGCCAAGTAATGGGGATTGTTTGGAGAGCGGTAGGGGGAATATGGCTCTGATTGGCAAAGAGCTGGCAACCGACGCAGTGTTGGACAAGGTCCTGTACGTCTGCTTGGGCTGTCGGCCAATAAAAGCCTATACGGAAGGCCTTGCTGACAAGTGCTCGAGCCGCAGCGTGGTGCCCGCCGAGTCCGGCATGGATTTCAGCCAAGAGTTGCCGCCCTTCCTCTTCGGAGATGCATCTTTGGAGCACTCCGTTCGCACTTTTCTTATAGAGTTCTCCCTCATGGACTTTGTATTCCTTTGAACGCCGCACAATACAACGTGCTTCATTTTGGTCCTCGGGGAGCTCCTGCCTATTTAGGTAGGCCAAGAAAGGCTCGTTCCACGAGGCGATTACAGCCATGATTTCATGGGCCGAAGGTGTTATTTCGGTAGCGGAGCCTCCGATTACGTCAGATGGTTCGGAATCTGGGGTTGTATTTGGATCCGGGTTAGTGTTGCCGGGCTCCCCTTCCCATACCACGGATGGCTTGAACAGCCTTTCCAGGAATATGTTAGGTGGGACAGGGCCGCATTTAGCACCGATGCGGGCGAGGATATCCGCCGCTTGATTGTTTTCTCGAGCCACATGGTGGAATTCGAGACCCTCGAACCGAGCTGACATTTTGAGGACGGCATTACGGTAGGCCCTCATTTTCGGGTCCTTGGCATCAAAATCTCCGTTTATTTGTGATATTGCGAGGTTTGAATCCCCGCGCACCTCCAGGCGTTGAATGGCCAGAGAGACTGCCATCCGAAGACCATGCAACAGAGCCTCGTATTCGGCTCTGTTGTTGGAGTCTGTGTATAATATTTGGAGTATGTATTGGACCGTGTCTCCGGTGGGGGAAGTCAGGACTACACTTGCTCCCAATCCGGCCAGCATTTTAGAGCCATCGAAGTGCATGATCCAATTAGAGTACGCGTCGTACTCTTTAGGGAGTTCGGCTTCTCTCCATTCGGCGACAAAGTCAGCCAATACTTGCGACTTAATGGCCCGCCATGGTTTGTATTTTATGTCGAACGGAAGGAGCTCGATGGCCCATTTAGATATCCATCCCGTAGCGTCACGGTTGTTTATTATGTCTTTGAGTGGTACTTCGGAGGCCAGAGGCCACCGTAACCGAACACTCCTGGAAGTAGTGTCGTAGCTTCCGGGATGCCATGAAGACCGTGTATGCTATCTTTTGATAGTGTGGGTATCGGGATTTGCATGGGGTGATGACCGTGGACACGTAATATGCCGGCTTTTGGAGCGGGAATTTGTATCTGTCTTCTTCTCGTTCGACGACGAGCACTGTGCTTACAACTTGATGTGTTGCAGCTATGTACAATAGCATAGGTTCGCCAATATTTGGTGCTGTTAGGACTGGATTACTGGCCAATAAGGTCTTTATTTCATCCAGTCCGGCCGCGGCTGCATCCGTCCACACGAAGCGTTCGTTGCGTCGAAGAAGGCGGTAAAGAGGTAGTGCCTTTTCTCCTAATCGGGAGATAAAGTGGCTTAAGGCAGCCACACATCCAGCTAGTTTCTGGATATGCTTGAGGTCTGTTGGGATAGCCAACTGTGACAGAGCTCGGATTTTTGCCGGATTTTCTTTGATTCCTCTATTAGAAACAATGAAGCCGAGCAACTTCCCGGAGGGTACGCCAAAAACACATTTTTCCGGGTTTAGCTTGATGTCGTATGTTCGGAGGTTATCGAACGTAAGCCTCAAGTCATTTATTAGGGTTTCGATGTGTCTTGTTTTTATGACCACGTCGTCCACATATGCCTCCACTGTTTTGCCGATTTGCTTCTCCAAGCATGTTTGAATCATGCGTTGATAGGTTGCGCCGGCATTTTAAAGATCGAAAGGCATAGTGTTGAAGCAGAAAGGACCATATGGCGTTATGAAGGTCGTTGCAGCTTGGTCGGATTCTGCCATCTTTATTTGATGGTATCTGGAGTATGCGTCGAGGAAACATAGTGAGTCGTCTCCTGCGGTAGCGTCGATGATTTGGTCGATGCGAGGGAGGGGGAAGGGATCCTTGGGGCAAGCCTTGTTGAGGTCTTTGAAATCAACGCATAGGTGCCAAGATTTGTCCTTCTTTGGTAGCATTACAAGATTTGCCAGCCAATTCGGATGCTTGATATCTCTGATGAATCCGGCCTCAAGTAGCTTGGCTAGATATTCTCCCATGGCTTGCCGTTTAGGCTCTGAGAAGCGCCTAAGAGTCTGTTTGACTGGCTTGTATCCTTTCAGTATATTGAGTCTTTGTTCGGCCAGCCTGCGTGGGATGCCCGGCATGTCCGAAGGATGCTAGGCGAAAATGTCCCAATTCTCACGTAGGAAGTCTTGTAGTGAGGCGTCCATTGTGGGGCTCAACTATATCCCGATGGAAGCTGTCTTCGTGGGGTCCGTTGGATGGACCTGGAATTTGACTATCTCGTCTGCGTGTTTAAAAATAGGTGGACTTGGGTCGTCTATCGAGTATCACGTCGTCCCTGTCCACTGCGGCGTGCAGTGTTGTTAGTTCTTTGGCCGCTAGGGCTTTGGATAATGCTTCCAGGGCTAGTGCTGCAGTTTTATTTTCGGCGCGGAGTGCGACGTCTGGATCACTGGCTAGAGTGATGATTCCATTGGGTCTGGGCATTTTAAGCTTCATGTACCCGTAATGGGGTATGGCTTGAAAGCTTGTGAATGCGTCCCGCCCTAAAAGGGTGTGGTATCCGCTGCTGAAAGGAGCCACTTGGAATGTGATTTCCTCATACCTGTAATTCTCATGGGTGTCAAATACCACATCGAGTGTGATTTTCCCCTCACACCGTGCCTCCCGACTAGGGATGATTCCCCTGAAGGTTGTGCCGCTTTGCTCAATGCGGCTTCTATCAATTTCCATCTTGTTGAGTGTTTCTTCATAGATCAAGTTTAATCCGCTTCCACCATCCATGAGTAGTTTAGTGAGCCGAAAGCCATCCACGATTGGGCTGAGGACCAAAGCGGCTGGGGCCCGGACTGTCTGGAATTGAGGTTCGTCCCTGGCACTGAAAGTTATAGCAGTGTCGTTCCACGGATTTAGTTTCACCACATGGCAGATTTCAGCGAAATTTCGATGAGCTCGCTTGCGCCTATTATTTGAGGCAAAAGTCTCGAAGACTGTCAGTACCGCATTATTGTCTTCGGCGGGAAGTTGCTTTGCTTTATGGCTTACAAGAAGATCCTCGCCACTTTTTGCTACCTGCCGGAGTATCCAACATGCTCTAAGGCTATGCATTGGCGTAGTATCCGGCGTGCTGTGAATTTTGCATGGCCCATTGAGCCATTCTTCTAATACGGTTCCATGCCTTGGAGTGGGCTTTGGTTTTTTGGGAATTGGATCGGGTAACTTACAAGAGTTTGCCCTTCTAGATCGGAGGAAGGGTTTAGTGAGAGTCGGATTGTCCCAAAAGTCTGTTTGGGTTTTCCAGGCACTTTCCATCGCATAGTACTTCTATACTATGGCTGCTAAGTCGGCAAAGTGTACTATGTCATGACGACTTGTAGCATTAAGGATCCCTTTGCTCGTGCAATTTTTGCAGAAAAGTGAGATTGCGTCTTCCTCGCGACAGTCCTTGACCTTGTTTATCACAAGGAGGAATCTGGCCCAGTAGCGGTGTACTGTCTCTTGGGGCTCTTGTCTAATATGGGAGAGACGGCTTAAGTCTGGGTGGGTGGGCGTAGCTAAATCTGGATTCTGATCCGATCTAACGCCCAGGGGCAGAGGAGCATCCGGGCTTGGCAGCTCGGGCTCCGGGGTGCTGCCCGATTTTTCCGGCCCGTTGCCCGATTCTAAGTTTGGGGCCTGGGTCATGTCCTCCCACGAACGGGTATCCGTCTCAGAGAGCTCGGTAATCCTGACATAGTTCGTCCTCAAAATAGAGGGATAATCCATGTGTGGCTACTCCACTACCGCTATCTCGTGGGTGACCGGTGGGGATTTAATATCCCTTTGGTCGGGTTTAAGCCCGATCCGATCATAGTCTGTAGCGATGTGATCCAAGAGATCATTAAGGGAGGATAGCTCCATTGGATCCATCTGTTCGGTGAGTTCCGAGTTGACATGGAGGTTGTTTTTGATGACCCGAGAGGTCATCGTCGGCACTGAAGCCGATCGGGCGGCCATGACGAAGCCGCCTAGTCGGAGAGTTTGGCCTACCGCCAGGGCTCCCACAGAGGTGATGTTGTCCTTGACAATGAGACGGGTCATCGATCCTTCCAGCGACGACACAAAGTAACTCTCAATGAAAGCACCAATGTTGGAGTCAAAACTGGTGGATCTCGGGTAGGGGGTCCCGATCTGTGCGTCTAAGGCTGATGGTAACAGGAGGCAAGGGACACGATGTTTTACCCAGGTTCGGGCCCTCTTGATGGAGGTAAAACCCTGCTTCCTGCTTGATTGATATTGATGATATGAGTATTACAAGAGTTGATCTACCACGAGACCGTAGAGGCTAAACCCTAGAAGCTAGCCTATGATGATTATGATTGTGTCTCTAAGGACTAAACCCTCCGGTTTATATAGACACCGGAGGGGGCTAGGGTTTACACGGAGTCGGTTACAAAGAAGGGAATCTAATATCCGGATCACCAAGCTTGTCTTCCACGCAAAGGAGAGTCCCATCCGGACACGGGACGAAGTCTTGAGTCTTATATCTTCATGGTCCAACAATCCGGCCAAAGTATATAGTCCGGCTGTCCGGATACCCCCTAATCCGGGACTCCCTCAATCATCCTCTTATTAAAAAGCACCCGCTGGAGAGCACACTGTCATTTGCATGTATTACTATTAGCTTATATTGGGTATGACTTGACTGGATCTCTTTTACCATGAATTACAATGTTTAGTCAGTCCTTGATCTTTAAAGGTGCTATGCATTTATGTTTTGTGGGTCTCAGGAAGGGTTAGCGAGATACCATCTTGTTATATCATATTATGATTGTTTTGAGAAAGTGTTGTCATCCAAGTTTTATTATTATTGCTCGCTAGCTGATTATGCTATTGATATGAGTAAACATGAAACCAAAGTGTTACTGTGAATATGGTTAGTTCATAATAATTACTGAAAACATGAATGCTTGCTTTACATATTTCCAACAACAAGAGCAAACAGAGTTTGTAAAATTTTTTCTTTATCACTTTCAGTTTGCCAACTGAATTGCTTGAGGACAAGCAAAGCTTTAAGCTTGGGGGAGTTGATACGTCTCCAACGTATCTACTTTTCCAAACACTTTTGCCCTTGTTTTGGACTCTAACTTGCATGATTTGAATGAAACTAACCCAGACTGACGTTGTTTTCAGCAGAACTGCCATGGTGTTGTTTATTGTGCAGAAAACAAAAGTTCTCTGAATGACCTGAAAATCCACGGAGATAACTTTTGGACAATATATAAAATACTGGCGAAAGAATCAAGGCCAGGGGGCCCACACCATGTCCACGAGGCTGGGGGGCGCCCTCCCCACTAGGCGCGCCCCCTGTCTCGTGGGCACCCTGATGCTCCACCGACCTCAACTCCAACTCTATATATTCCGTTTCACGGAGAAAACAATCAGAGAGAAAGTTTCATCACGTTTTACGATACGGAGCCGTCGCCAGGCCCTAATCTCTCTTGGGAGGGCTGGTCTGGAGTCCGTTCGGGGATCCGGAGAGGGGGATTCGTCGCCATCATCATCATCAACCATCCTCCATCACCAATTTCATGATGCTCACCGCTGTGTGTGAGTAATTCCATCGTTGGCTTGCTGGACGATGATGGGTTGGATGAGATTTACCATGTAATGAAGTTAGTTTTGTTAGGGTTTGATCCCTAGTATCCACTATGTTCTGAGATTGATGTTGCTTTGACTTTGCTATGCTTAATGCTTGTCACTAGGGCCTGAGTGCCATGATTTCAGATCTGAACCTATTATGTTTTCATGAATATATGTGAGTTCTTGATCCTATCTTGCAAGTCTATAGTCACCTATTATGTGTTATGATCCAACAACCCCGAAGTGACAATAATCGGGATACTTCTCAGTGATGACCGTAGTTTGAGTAGTTCATGTATTCACTATGTGCTAATGCTTTTTTCCGGTTCTCTAATAAAATGAGGCCTTAATATCCCTTAGTTTCCACTAGGACCCCGCTACCACGGGAGGGTAGGACAAAAGATGTCATGCAAGTTCTTTTCCATAAGCACGTATGACTATATTCGGAATACATGCCTACATTACATTGATGAACTGGAGCTAGTTTTGTGTCACCCTGATACGTCTCCGTCGTATCTATAATTTTTGATTGTTCCCTGCCAATATTATCCAACATTCATATACTTTTGGCAACTTTCTATATATTTTTTTGGGACTAATATATTGATCCAGTGCCAGTTCCTGTTTGTTGCATGTTTTATGTTTTGCAGAAACCCAATATCAAACGGAGTCCAAACGGGATAAAAACGGACGGAGAATTATTTTGGAATATTTATGGTTTTTGGGAGGAATAATCAACGCGAAACGGTGCCCGAGGTGGCCACGAGAGTGGCACACGCCACCACTCTAGGTGGGCGCGCCCCCCTATCTCATGGGCCACCTGGAAGGCGGTTGATGCCCTTCTTTGGCCGCAAGGAAGCTAATTTTTGGAAAACGATCTGGGCGAAGGTTTCAATGCAATTGGTGTTACGGATCTCCAGATATAAAGGAAATGGTGCCAGGGCAGAATTCCAGAACGCAAAAACAGAGAGATAGATCCAATCTCGGAGGGGCTCTCGCCCCTCCCACGCCATGGGAGCCAAGGACCAGAGGGGAAACCCTTCTACCATCTATGGAGGAGGTCAAGGAAGAAGAAGAAGAAGGGGGGCTCTCACCCCCTAGCTTCCGATGGCGCCAGAACACCGCCGGGGGCCATCATCATCACCGCGATCTTCACCAACATTGCCGTAATCTTCACCAACATCTCCATCACCTTCCCCCATCTATATTCAGCGGTCCACTCTCCCGGAACCCGCTATACCCTCTACTTGAACATGGTTCTTTATGCTTCATATTATTTTCCAATGATGTGTTGCCATCCTATGATGTCTGAGTAGATTTTCGTTGTCCTATCGGTGATTGATGAATTGCTATGATTGGTTTGAGTTGCATGTTTTATTATTGGTGCTGTCCTATTGTGCCCTCCATGTCGCGCAAGCGTGAGGGATTCCCGTTGTAGGGTTTGCAATATGTTTATGATTCGCTTATAGTGGGTTGCGTGAGTGACTGAAACACAAACCCGAGTAAGGGGATTATTGCATATGGGATAAAGGGGACTTGATGCTTTAATGTTATGGTTGGGTTTTACCTTAATGAATCTTTAGTATTTGCGGATGCTTGCTAGAGTTCCAATCATAAGTGCATATGATCCAAGAAGAGAAAGTATGTTAGCTTATGCCTCTCCCTCAAATAGAATTGCAATAGTGATTACCAGTCTAGTAACATAGTCAATTGCTTAGGGACAATTTCACAACTCCTACCACCACTTTTCCACACTCGCTATATTTACTTTATTGCATCTTTATCTAAACAGCCCCTAGCTTTTATTTACGTGTTCTTTAATATCTTGCAAACCTATCCTACCACACCTACAAAGTACATATAGTTTCATACTTGTTCTAGGTAAAGCGAACGTCAAGCGTGCGTAGAGTCGTATCACTGGACGATAGGACTTGAGAGAGTATTTGTTCTACCTTTAGCTCCTCGTTGGGTTCGACACTTTTACTTATCGAAAGAGTCTACAACTATCCTGTATACTTGCGGGTTAACAAGACCTTTTTCTGGCGCCGTTGCCGGGGAGTCATAGCGTGGGGTGAATATTCTCATGTGTGCTTGTTTGATTTATCACTAAGTAATTTTTATTTGTTGTTCTTAGTTGTTCTTTAACATTAGTTATGGATATGGAACACGAAATACCAAAAAAATTAGGTGTACTTGCTACTCATGGAGATGGGGTAACTCCTAAAACCCTCGATTCTCATTATGTGAAAGATATTATGTACTACTTTGATAATCCTGAGAAAACCCCATTCAACTTTATAATGGGAGACACGTTGGATCAAAGTGAATACTTTAGGGATTATCGCTCGACACAAAAAGGGAAACTATTATGGCAACAATTTATTATGTTGCGTTGGTATGCCCAGGATCTATGCTTGAGATATGATATTACTTGTTGCTCTAGGATGAAGGCTCCACACCTTCCCTTTTCATGCAAATTTAATGATAATGAAACCTTAGCTTCTTATGCTAATAGTATATATGATTACTATGATGTTGAACAAATAGAAGAATTTGTTGCTTTTAAGGCTGCTTATGAAATTGAATCTTTGTTTGAAAAGTATGAAGCTTTTGATGATGATGGTGTTTATAGGCCTGAAAATCTTGCTATACTTAGATATTGCTATGAAAATTATGAATACAATTACTATATTAATGCATTTATGGAGAAAGTCTCCGCTGTCTAAGAAGAGACTAATATTTTGCAGGAAGCTATGGAAGAAGAAATTGATGAAATAGTGAGCTCATTGGATGAAAAAGATGATGAGGAGAGCGAAGAATAATAGGAGGAAGAGCGGATTAGCTACCCGTGCCCACCTTCTAATGAGAGTAACCCTCCAACTCATACATTGTTTAATTCCCCTTCATGCTTACCGAAGGATGATTGCTATGATCCCTTGAATTTGTTTGAAATATCCCTTTTTGATTATGCTTGCTATGCTTGTGGCCAAGATGCCAATATGAATTATGGTTATGGAGATGAACTTGCTATAGTTCCTTATGTTAAACATGAAACTGTTGCTATTGCACCCATGCAAGATAGTCCTATTATTTATTTGAATTCTCCCGACTACACTATATCGGAGAAGTTTGCGCTTAGTAAGGATTATATTGATGGGTTGCCGTTTACCATTGCACATGATGATTTTGACGAATGTAATATGCATGTGCTTGCTGCTCCTACTTGCAATTATTATGAGAGAGGAACTATGTCTCCACCTCTCTATGTTTCCCATACTATGAAATTGCAAGAAACTGCTTATACTATGCATTGGCCTTTACTATGTGTGCATGAATTGTTCTCTTATGACATGACGATGCATAGGAAGAGAGTTGGACTTCGTTGTTGCATGATATATGTTACTTTGTGCTCACTACTAAATTAAAAATCATTGTTAATTAAAATCGGCTTTGATATACCTTGGGATCCGGGTGGATTCATTACTTGAGCACTATATGCCTAGCTTAATGGCTTTAAAGAAAGCGCTGCCAGGGAGACAACCCGGAAGTTTTAGATAGTCATTTATTTCTGTTGAGTGCTTTTATATAGTTTAAAAACAAAAAAATAAAGAGGGGAACCTAAAACTTTTCAAAAAGGAAAGTGAAAATGAGAGAGACAAGCATTGTTGAAGTGGGAGAGCTCCTTGAACTTTGTTCATGCTCACGGAAACTTTGTGAATCTTGATTACAGAAACTTTTCATCAAAAATAATTATCCCCTTGTACAATTCCATTGTGTTATAAAAATAATGTGCCAAGGTTTGCCTTTAGGATGTTTACAATGCTTGTTGGTTTGTACGGTGTAGGACAGAAACTTTGGCTGTAGTGCGCGATTTTACATTTTTAACTGGAACGTCAATTGGTTCTGATTCTTTTTGCACTGTCTTTCTGTACAACTTTTTTATTGTTCCTAATTTTTGCAGAAGTTTTGGGGTACAATAAGTATGGTGGGTGTTCAGATTGCTACAGACTGTTCTGTTTTTGACAGATTCTGTTTTTGATGCATAGTTTGCTTGTTTTGATGAATCTATCAATTTATATCAGTGGATTAAGGCATGAAAAAGTTATGTTACAGTAGACACAATGCAAAAACAAAATATGAATTGGTTTGCAACAGTACTTAGAGTAGTGATTTTCTTTATTATACTAACGGATCTTACCGAGTTTTTTGTTGAAGTTTTGTGTGGATGTAGTGTCTAATCGAGGATGTCTTGATATGAGGAAAAGGAAGAGAGGCAAGAGTTCAAGCTTGGGGATGACCGAGGCACCCCAAGTAAATATTCAAGGAGACTCAAGCATCTAAGCTTGGGGATGCCCCGGAAGGCATCCCCTCTTTCTTCAACAAGTATCGGTATGTTTTCGAATTTGTTTCGTTCATGCATTATGTGCAAGTCTTGGAGCGTCTTTTGCATTTAGTTTTCATTTTTCTTTTATGCACCATGCTGGTATGAGATAGTCCTTGGTTGATTTATAGAATGCTCATTGCACTTCACTTATATCTTTTGAGTGTGGCTTTATAGAATGCTTCATGTGCTTCACTTATATCATTTGAAGTTTGGATTGCATGTTTCTCTTCACATAGAAAACCACCATTTGTAGAATGCTCTTTTGCTTCACTTATACTTGTTAGAGCGTGGGCATATATTTTGTAGAAAGAATTAAACTCTCTTGCTTCACTTATATCTATTTAGAGAGATGACAGGAATTGGTCATTCACATGGTTAGTCATAGAATCCTACATAAAACTTGTAGATCACTGAATATGGTATGTTTGATTCCTTGCAATAGTTTTGCGATATAAAGATGGTGATACTAGAGTCATGATAGTGGGTGGTTGTGGATTGTAGAGACACTTGTGTTGAGGTTTGCAAGTCCCGTAGCATGCACGTATGGTAACCGTTGTGTGACAAATTTGAAGCATGGGGTGTTTCTTTGATTGTCTTCCTTATGAGTGGCGGTCGGGGACGAGCGATGGTCTTTTCCTATCAATCTATCCCCCTAGGGGCATGCGTAGTAGTACTTTGCTTCGAGGGCTAATAAACTTTTGCAATAAGTACATGAGTTCTTTATGACTAATGTGAGTCCATGGATCATACGCACTTTTACCTTTCCATCATTGCTAGCCTCTTCGGTACCGTGCATTGCCCTTTCTCATCTCGAGAGTTGGTGCAAACTTCGCCGGTGCATCCAAACCCCGTGATATGATACGCTCTATCACACATAAGCCTCATTATATCTTCCTCAAAACAGCCATCATACCTACCTATCATGGCATTTCCATAGCCATTCCGAGATATATTGCCATGCAACTTGCATCATCATCATATACATGACTTGAGCATTCATTGTCATATAGCTTTGCATGATCGTAAGATAGCTAGCATGATGTTTTCATGGCTTGTCCATTTTTTTATGTCATTGCTACGCTAGATCATTGCACATCCCGGTACACCGCCGAAAGCATTCATATAGAGTCATATCTTTGTTCCAGTATCGAGTTGTAATATTGAGTTGTAAGTAAATAAAAGTGTGATGATCATCATTATAGAGCATTGCCCCATGAAAAAGAAAGAAAAAAAAGAAAAAAAGGGAAAGGCCAAAGAAGCCTAAATAAAAAAGGGGGCCAAAGAAGCCCACCCAAAAAAAAGAGGAAAAAAGAAAAAGAAAAGGGGCAATGTTACTATCCTTTTTCCACACTTGTGCTTCAAAGTAGCACCATGTTCTTCATATAGAGAGTCTCCTATATTGTCACTTTAATATACTAGTGGGAATTTTCATTATAGAACTTGGCTTGTATATTCCTACGATGGGCTTCCTCAAATGCCCTAGGTCTTCATGAGCAAGCAAGTCGGATGCACACCCACTTAGTTTTTAGTTTGAGCTTTCATACACTTATTGCTCTAGTGCATCTGTTGCATGGCAATCCCTACTCCTCGCATTGACATCAATTGATGGGCATCTCCATAGCCCGTTGATTAGCCGCGTCGATGTGAGACTTTCTCCCTTTTTGTCTTCTCCACATAACCTCCATAAGATATTCTATTCCACCTATAGTGCTATATCCATGGCTTGCGCTCATGTATTGCGTGAGGGTTGAAAAAGCTGAAGCGCGTTAAAAAGTATGAACCAATTGCTCGGCTTGTCATCGGGGTTGTGCATGATGGGAGCATTTTGTGTGATGAAAATGAAGCATGGCCAAACTATATGATTTTGTAGGGATAAGCTTTCTTTGGCCTTGTTGTTTTGAAAAGACATGATTGCTTTATTGGTACGCTCGAAGTATTATTGTTTTCATGTCAAATGATAGACTATTGTTTTGAATCACTCATGTATTAATATTCATGCCATGATTAGACATAGGATCAAGATTATTCTAGGTAGCATTCCACATCAAAAATTATCTTTTTTATCATTTACCTACACGAGGACGAGCAGGAATTAAGCTTGGGGATGCTGATACGTCTCCGTTGTATCTATAATTTTTGATTGTTCCATGCCAATATTATCCAACTTTCGTATACTTTTGGCAACTTTTTATATTATTTTTTGGGACTAACATATTGATCCAGTGCCCAGTGCCAGTTCCTATTTGTTGCATGTTTTATGTTTCGCAGAAACCCAATATCAAACGGAGTCAAAACGGGATAAAAACGGACGGAGAATTATTTTGGAATATTTGTGATTTTTGGGAGTAAGAATCAACGCGAAACGGTGCCCGAGATGGCCACGAGAGTGGCCCATGCCACCAATCCAGGTGGGCGCGCCCCCCTATCTCATGGGCCACCCGTAAGGCGGTTGATTCCCTTCTTTGGCCGCAAGAAAGCTAATTTTTGGAAAACGATCTAGGTGAAGGTTTCAATCCAATCGGAGTTACGGATCTCAGAATATAAAGGAAATGGTGCGAGGGCACAATTCCAGAACGCAGAAACAGAGAGATAGCTCCAATCTCGGAGGGGCTCTCACCCCTCCATGCCATGGGAGCCAAGGACCAGAGGGGAAACCCTTCTCCCATCTAGGGAGGAGGTCAAGGAAGAAGAAGAAGAAGGGGGGCTCTCTCCCCCTTGCTTTCGGTGGCGTCGAAACGCCGCCGGGGCCATCATCATCACCGCGATCTTCACCAACACCGCCGTAATCTTCACCAACATCTCCATAACCTTCCCCCATCTATATTCAGCGGTCCACTCTCCCGTAACCCGTTGTACCCTCTACTTGAACATGGTGCTTTATGCTTCATATTATTTTCCAATGATGTGTTGCCATCCTATGATGTCTGAGTAGATTTTCGTTGTCCTATTGGTGATTGATGAATTGCTATGATTGGTTTGAGTTGCATGTTTTATTATTGGTGCTGTCCTATTGTGCCCTCTGTCTCGCGCAAGCGTGAGGGATTCCCGTTGTAGGGTTTGCAATATGTTTATGATTCGCTTATAGTGGGTTGCGTGCGTGACTGAAACACAAACCCGAGTAAGGGGATTGTTGCGTATGGGATAAAGGGGACTTGATGCTTTAATGCTATGGTTGGGTTTTACCTTAATGAATCTTTAGTAGTTGCGGATGCTTGCTAGAGTTCCAATCATAAGTGCATATGATCCAAGAAGAGAAAGTATGTTAGCTTATGCCTCTCCCTCAAATAGAATTGCAATAGTGATTACCGGTCTAGTAACATAGTCAATTGCTTAGGAACAATTTCACAACTCCTACCACCACTTTTCCACACTCCCTATATTTACTTTATTGCATCTTTATCTAAACATCCCCTAGCTTTTATTTATGTGTTCTTTATTATCTTGCAAACCTATCCTACCACACCTACAAAGTACCTCTAGTTTCATACTTGTTCTAGGTAAAGCGAACGTCAAGCATGCGTAGAGTCGTATCAGTGGCCTATAGGACTTGAGAGAGTATTTTTTCTAGCTTTAGCTCCTCGTTGGGTTCAACACTCTTACTTATCGCAAGAGGCTGCAACTATCCCGTATACTTGTGGGTTATCATACCCTATGTTATAGCTATTACATGAGGAATCGCATCTGACATAATTATCCATCACTAATCCAATGCCTACGAGCTTTTCACATATTGTGCTTCGCTTATTTACTTTTCCATTGCTATTGTTACAACTACTACAAAACTATTATCTTTACTTTTGCCACTATTACCATTACTATCATACTACTTTGCTACTAAATACTTTGCTGCAGATACTAAGTTATCCAGGTGTGGTTGAATTGACAACTCAACTGCTAATACTTAAGAATATTCTTTGGCTCCCCTTGTGTCGAATCAATAAATTTGGGTTGAATACTCTACCCTCGAAAGTTGTTGTGATCCCCTACACTTGTGGGTTATCATGAACCAATCACCGGTGGCAGATTATTGTTGCCCAAAAGGACTTAGGCGATAGATTGGGCCATCATAGGTGACATGCTGGGCCATCACCGAAAATGGCCATTGGTGACGTTTTTGGTTCCTCGCCAAAAATGCGATCTTGCATGATGAAAAAAGTGATCCTGTCAAAAATTTTTTTTATGACAGTGCTTTGCTGACAGTGGGACAATGGCCGGAGAACGTCACGGGTGTATTTTTTGTGACGAAAAACGGTTATATGTGACACAAGTGAGACATCGCAAAATAGAGCAATTTTTGTAGTGTATATAGATGAGTAAGCGAGATTTTTTAATAGGCCACAAGTTACCCAACCCAGGAAAAGGCCCAACTCTTTAACAGACCGTTAAAAGACCAAAAGATTTACCTGACAGAAAATGGCCCAATTCCAGCATGGGCTGTTAACAGGCCGAAAACACATCAAGCCGTAATTGCTCCCATATGCATAGAGGACTGTTAACGAGACGATGCCGATGGGTCGTAATAATGTCGAATGACAATGGGCCGGCGATTAGCCGATTGAAATCCTCCGTAAGGATCGTGTCTGCAATGGGCCATGTTATTGGGTTGCCCTATTTATACTAAATGGGCCACTATTGAGCTATGCCATGTGTGGATATATCATAGACGCCTCTCGTCCATTGGATGGATAACAACTGTCACAAAGCAGAGTTGACATGTGGTTCCGCTGGCGAATGAGAAATTGACACATGGAAAATCATCATTGGTCGTGGATGTTAACGGGTTTTAGATCCAAAACCGGCACCCGATAGCTTAACAGCGACCCATTACAGTGGCTGCCTCGTGTTAGTTAACCTTGAAGAAATCACTTCCATGATGCGCGATTTATCGTATCAGAAGTGAACATGTGACAGCCTGATTTTTGGCCCTTTCTTTTTCTTTTGTTTTTCCGAGGTTTTTGCCTGAGTTTTCTTTTTCCGTGGCTTTGTGGTCTGGAAACAGAAGAGGATGCCCTCTTCTTTGCTTCCAGAGTGGCTTGTCATTCCCAAATCTTTCCCTAGACCTTTCCATTTCCATCCTAGCCCAAA
Source organism: Triticum aestivum (assembly GCF_018294505.1). Lineage (NCBI taxonomy): Eukaryota > Viridiplantae > Streptophyta > Magnoliopsida > Poales > Poaceae > Triticum > Triticum aestivum. The sequence goes on along the minus strand of NC_057804.1, from coordinate 231,783,756 downwards.
TCCCAATATTATTTTTATTGGGAATATTCCTTTTCTATTAAAGGAATAACTCAAATTGCCCTAGGTTGTGAAGCAACCTATATTTCCCTCACTCCAAAAATTCCCATATAATTCTCATAAATTTTTTGGGTCATATATTGATCAAATATGGCAAAACTCTTCATTGCCATATTCAAAAATAATCCTCCGATAATTCATTTCCTATTCTGCCCTAAATGGCACTTTGTGAAGGAAGTGTCATTTATATTTCTCCTATTGACTCCCAACCTTTTTGGTCATGTTTATATGTCCGAATAATTGCCCCATTCTCAAGTGCAACTTTATTTGCATAGCCAATCTTCCTCAGTGAATTTTCAAAGTTTCTGTCCAACAGAAGGCTTTGTGAAGGAAGTACTAGCTAGGAGAACCCAAATGAGTTGAACTTTTGCACACTCCTTAATGTGCTCATTTTGACCCCATCCACCCATTTGCATCCCCATCCAATCATCCATGTGAGCACAGGAGCAAATCTTTGTTTCTGGCAATATTTTCAGGTTGTGAAGCAAGTATATTTTATATTGCTTCAAAAATCCTGATAAATTACTAGATCATTCTTATACCCATAAAACATCCCTCCATCCATTTTGGCATCATTTCATTGAGACATTTGATCACCATAATTATTTCAAGTTTCTGGTTAGCAGAGATGTTTGTGAAGCAAGTGCCATTTTGGCTTGGCCATTTGGCATGAACTTTTTACAGCATCTTCATATGTCCAAATCATCAAGCTTTGCCCAATTTGAGCCCAAGTTGACACTCCATGTGAGTGCATCTTGATGATTTTCATTTCTGGACCAAGTATGCAGTTGTGAAGCAACTGCAGTAAATCTTGATTCTTTTACCCTCCCAACATCCAGGATCATAGTCCTTCCTATCCTAAACACCCCAGACAAACTCTTTGCCCTCAAGCATACCCCTGTTGAGCACATTGCGCTGGTAAAGTTTACTGTAGTAAACTTCAGAGCTCACTAACTATTGACCCAGAGCCTCTTTCACCTAGTTACCACCTCAGTGCAAACCCATCTTCAAATGACTTACCACTAGACACCGTTTTAGGTGTTGTAGATCATTTAATGTGCCATGTCTCGTGGTGACCATGCAGCTGGCATGCCTGTTGGCGCGCTCTGCATGTAGTGGCCGTGTCCAGAGCACTGTTTGTGCTGGACCCCCTCCTCCTCTCGTCATCTTAGAGCCCATGATCATGTCCAGTGGGTTCCCCGCGTCGTCGTCGTTCTCCTGGACCCCTCTCCCCCTCCGGCAGCTTCCTCGCTGACGCTCGCCGATGAACGCCCACGAGAGATCTGTGGCCGACCGAGGGTTTATGGCGCTTGGCCTCTTCCTCTGCCCCTCCTTTGTAATCCTCCTCCTCATGAGCTCTCTACTGCTCCTCCCTCGTTGTTTGCCCCAAGTTCATGCGCGCGGGCACGCGTCCGCGGCACCGGACACGCGTCGCCGGTGGTGCCAGCTCGGCAACTCCTCGCCCCGCCTATAAATGGCCACACCCGAGGCCGCCCGAGCACCCCACTCACCTCACCTCTCTCCCAGGAGCCCGCCCAGCCAGTCGTTCGAGCTCCAAGAGCTCCTGAGCCCGCCCTTGCTGCCATGGCTGCCGCCCCTGCCCTCTTAAATTCGGCCGAAGCCGAGCCCCCCTCCGTTCGTCCACCACCACCAGTAGGCCTCCACCACTCCGGCGAACCTCCCTGCCCTCTCACCCTCTCGCCGGAGCACCCTAGGGCCATGCCCCGAGAACGGCCGCCGCCCTCTGCCGCCTTCTATCGCCGTGAGCCCCGTCGCCCCTAGTCTGCCCCAGCGCTCTCTTCTCGTCTGGATGGACGTGGCACTCCGCCCCGAACCGGCCAGTGCTCTCGCCTGAGCCTGGGACGGCCGGAGCTGCCCACCCCGTCGTCGGTCTCCTCCCTGCCTCCCTCCTCTATTTCCATTGGGGCGCAGTGAGGGGGAGGAAGAAGACAGGAGCCTGGCGGGCCCCATCTCCACGCGGCCCCACCTGTCGGCGGGTGGGCGTTGACCCCGCGGGCCAGCGTGGATAATGACGGGCCCCACCAGTGGGACCCGCACATGTCAGCCCCGCCACTGTTCTTTTGGATAAGGTGAAAACGTATTTCCCTGAATGCGCTTTCACTTTTTCTGTTCAGGCCCCTGGTTGAATATATTTTCATTACACATGGGTCCCTAGCAGAAAAACATAAAGAACTTTTTATCCATAGCTCCAAATGAGGTGAAACCAACGCTCACTTCTTCGTTTCGTCGAGCCCATTCTGTTGGTGTCACCTTCATTATGTTTTGGCATACTGAAAATGACCATTTTTCCCCTGCCCTTAATCAGCCCCCTCCGAGAGAGAATGTTTTCCGGTGTTTCGTTCCGCGGCTTCGCCGCACTTCTCCCCGGTGCCTTCTTCATCCCCAGGCAAGCCACAATACCCACTTGCATGATAGTCATGCAGTAGCCATGGTTTTCAACTTGAATCTTTATTAAATATTTGCTTGTTGAAAAGATGGTTATCATTGTTCCGGTGATGTTCAGATTTGCATGTTCACTTTTGTGCTATGTTGTCTTATACTCTATGATCATGTTATACCTGCTAGTATTACCTTTCATATGTTTATGCTTGTTAGTAGTACATGTTGATGTTGGAGATGGTCATGCTAGTCAGTATGAGATGCTCAGTGGATATGAGTTATTGTTGATATGGTGGATAGTTATGTGATACCCTCATGATGATGTTGATATCATGTTCATGTATTATGGATGGCATCATGTTATTTTATCATGGCTCAGCATATTTGCATTCAAGTTTAACCGGAATAAATTGAACTTGAACACCTGTTGGCTGAGTCATGGTGCCGCTGAATCGATGCTGACCAGTGAAACTATGCTTACCGGTATGGGACGGTCCTAATTGGTTCTATTGTTGTGCCTCTCTTCGGTGCCTCCAACGAGGGAAGGTTATGGGCACGAGCTACCCTGATCAGATAGGCGGAGCATAACCTTGTGTGCCCGTAGTTATTATAGTCGACGGATCCCCGTGTGGGATCGTTTATGTGTTGGGCCACAACGGTGGTCGTTGTGTCTGGAGGTAGGCACGGGGCCACCCATGACTTAGCTTAGTGAGGAGTGAGTCGGAATGGCCAGGAGAGTGTCATGGTAGTAGGATGGTTTTGTTGGAACACCGTTGGTCCACCCGAATGGGAGTGCGAGGCCATGGGTTCTGTAGTGTGGGTACAGTGTACTAACCTCTGCAGAGTGTATATTAAATCTGTCGATAGCCGCGCCCGCGGGTAAGGGCCCAGGTCGAGAGAAGGTCACACCATGAGTCAACAGTAATAAGAATAATGTGCTTAATAATAGTGAGATAAGTTGGCCAAGTGTTGGTCGGGTGGTGATCGCCGTAAGGATCACAGGCCATGTAGAGGTCGGGTTGTGATCGCCGTAAGGATCACGGTTTGAGACCAAGTGTTGGTCGTGGTTGTGATCGCCGTAAGGATCATGGTGGTATCGAGGATACCGAGTTGTTGTATATTCATGATGTTGTACGAGAGTCATGGGTAAAGGTCAAGCTCCTTGCGGTCGTTTAATGATTACTACGGTATTGTTTATACCAAGCTTGATTTGATCCTGAGATGATCGTGTGATGTCCGAGGTTGGTAAGGGATGCATGTGTTGGTTACGAGGTAACCGAGCAGTATAGTGGTGCATATGGTGTCATCATGTTGCATGCTAGTGATGTTGGATTAATAAGTTCATGTTGTGATAGCTGTATCATGTTTATGTTGGTCATGCCATGTTGTTCTGATGATCTCATGTTAATTCGTATTTAACATGTAATTGCCATGTTGTTGTTTGTCTTGAATGCTTCTGGTTATTATGAGCTTGCAAGTACATTCAATGTACTAACCTGGCGTGTCATGCCAGTTTGCAGGTCATTCCGGATTGGATTGATTGCTTGTCGTGGTTTCCATTCGTGCGAGCTAGGATAAGCGTTCCAGACAGAGCCCTGCGGAGTGGAGTTTCACCACCGTCGTCGTTGTTCCGCTGCTAGAGTTATTCCGCTGCTTTGAGTTGTTCTGCTGCTTGCATAGAGCAACTGAGGATGGCATAGTGTCGCCGTACCGATGTTATTCATTGTAATATCGGAGACCTTGTATTCATATTCGTGTAATAATAGAAAGTTGGTTTGTTCTATGCTAAGCAGTGTCGTATTCCAGAAGACTTCTCCTCGATCTCTGGGTTGGTATACAGGGCGTTCCGGTTTCTCTCAGCCGGGGTGCCATAGAACACTTCCATGATGATAAATGGAGTATTATCATGGAACACTTCTACGACAACACAATTATGACTATCCTGATTCTGTCATAAAATTGTCATGGATGTACATGTGTGACAGGAAACGTGACCTTGCGACAAATATGCATTATCATGGAAGTGTTTTTTTGTAGTGAATATTTATCCTATGACCTCAGGAACGTAACAGACTACTCACAAGACATCATATGCACAATGATCAATGGAGATGACAATATTAACAATCTGAACATAGAAGTATTTCACTAACTAAACCACTAAGCATCAACTACAGGTAGTAATTAAGATCAGAACATAATGTTAGCAAAGAACCTAAGGTAATAGTTCATAGACTGGAAAGTATGGAGAGACAGAGGTGATGGAGATGATGGTCCTAATGATAACTGGAGCATTGGTGATGAAGATGGCTTCAATTTCCCCATTGAGAGGGAAAGGTTCCCAAAGAAACAACCCTCCAGGGGCAGAAAAATGCTCCATCTTATAGATGGTGGAGGGAATATCCCGTAAAATCAAGTTAGGATTTTCGGGTAAAATAGGACTAGATGTGCCAAGAGGCACTGGAGAGGTGCCTTGTGGGCCCCACAGGCACCTGTCATGCGACCAAGGGGTAGGCCACATGGTGTTGCCATGAGCCCCAGAGGGACCTCCCTAAATGGGCTTAGGCCCCCTGCATAAAAACTCCAAATTTGAATTCTTTTGTCTTTGAAAAATTAATTTCTTCGCTAACTTATTTTGGTGCTTTTCTGCAACTTTTCTCCTCTAGTATGTTATGCAATTTAAGAGAAAAATGCATTGGAATGATACAATTATGTGAAATATCAATGATAAAGAGCAATTTATAATAAGGAATGGTTATGTGAAATGGACATCTGATTCCCATTCTGTCCTCCTGAAGCGACATCGGCAAAGTGCCCTCCTGGGTTGTCATCATTCCGGCCCTGCTAGCGAGGCAAGAATGAGCATGAGTGAAAGGCTTCATGAGATGAGTGGGGCCTATTGGTGACCTATATCCAAACACTAGTTTTGCAACTAGAAATGAAGCATTTGTAAAATACTTTTTTCATTGACTATTAAAATACATGGTTACATAACTTAATTAGCAAGCGTATAAACTTAGAGCATCTACAATTGGACGTCTCAAACCAACCTCATATGTCAGCGCGGACATCCCCGACAAGGCCTGGACAGGATAGGGGAAAAATGCCACCCACTAGACCCCTCAAATCCTCCTCATATGCCCGGCTTGTCCATGAACCCTCAAACTTAGCCCATATGTGACAAAAAAGTCTTCCGCCCCACTTTATATATAAAGCATGATCAACTTACAACTCTAAGCAACCCACCACACAACACAACAGCAGAACCCACACACCCGAGGCAAGATAAATAGGTGCTAGAGAACAACTACAACAGACCATCCACCACCATGAAGACAAAAGATGAACAATAAGGAATACTATGGCATTGATGGACCCTCAACGAAGCGAAGAGACGAAGTTGCTAGCTGAGGAACCAAGAGGGCCAAGGCGGTGTCTTTAGGAAGATTATGACACTGGAGTGCCGCCACCGCACAATCCGAAGGATGAAGATCTTCACACGAAGCACGACGAAGGTCAAGAAATAGCCACGACGGAGACTTCAAGAAGTTTTGGATGTCCACGGCCGCCGCCTCCGACGATCTGGCCAATGCCAGACAGGGTGGACACCCCCACAAGAACGCTTCACCTTTGACCATGGTGCGTCAAGAACGATGTCTGTCGTACCGCTATCCCGGCCACCAACCCCAGCCCCCATGCCGCCCACACAGCCATGGTAGCTAGCTCGCACCCGAATCATGGGGTCCTCCCAAGAACACCGCCATTCCCACCTACAGGGCCGCCACGCTGGAACCGAGCATCCTATATCCCCATCCACGGCCACGAGAGAAGCAATGGACAGGACCCCGACCACCGAAGAGCGGAAAGTAGCCATCTTGGCCACTCAATCATGGATGGAGAGCAAGTAGGAGGGGGAAGAGTGAACATGCAGGAGCGGACCTTGTCCATGACAACACCCCCCTTGTGCCAGTGACGAGCGGCCCGACTAGAAGTGCTAGTATTCGACTAGAGGGGGGTGAATAGGCGATTTTTATGAGAGTCTTCAAAACAGGGGTATTTCAAAGACAAACAATAGAAATAAACCTATTGATATGCAGCGAAGGTATACTACACTAGACAATCCATAGTCAAGTAAGAAATGTAGTGAAAACACGAAGACTATGATCAGCTAGGTAATATGGATCAGGATGGAAGAAGGTATGAAGCCAAACAGACAATAGTCTTCACATAGTGAAGTCAATCAGATCAGGCAAGTAGGCAAAGACTTCACGAAGACAAACTATAAGTAAGGTGACAGAGGAAGGATAGAACCAGTTGCTCGGAGAGGACAAGGGGTTTGTTGGACCAGTTCCAGTTGTTGTGACAACTGTACGACTGGTTAGGGAGGCTAAGATTCAACTCAGATGACCGTGTCTTCACCTTATTCCCCTTGAGCTAATAACACTTAGTCCTCGCCCAATCACTCTGGTAAGTCTTCAAGGGAGACTTCCAAACCTTCACAGACTTCATTCACTAGCAATCCACAATCACTCTTGGATGCTCAGAATGCGACGCCTAACCGGCTAGAGGATTCACAGTCCTCAAGTGTAATAAGTCTTCAGATCACGCGAATAGAAAGACTTCAGTGATTCCTAACACTCTTTGGCTCTGGGTGTTTTGGGCTTTGTCCTCGCAAGGATTCTCTCTCAAAGGCTTTGGAGGTGGGTTGCTCTCAAACGATAAAAGCCGTGCACAAACTCTGAGCAGCCACCAGTTTATGGTGTAGGGGTGGGCTATTTATAGCCAAGAGGCAACCCGACCTGATTTTTCCAAAATGACCCTGGGCCACTAAGGAACTGAAACATGTCCAATGGTCAGATTTCAAACACACGCGACAGCTTAGCTTGGGCTACAAGCCAAGCTGATTTATCCAGCTCTGGATAAGATTTGCTCTCATTGTCTTCGCTCGAAGACATAGGTTTTGGTTCAGCATCACATCAGTCACTCTGACTTTGTTCACTTGGACCTCTCTTAATAGTACGGTAGTTCCTATGACTCAACAAAGAAGAAAAGGAAACTACGAAACAACTATGTCTTCGCACTCCATAGTCCTCACGCAATGTCTTCTCATGTCATAGTCTTCAATGTGAATGTCTTCACGGACCACCATTCTCTTCAATATATTCAAACATTTTTAGGGGTCATCTCTGGTAGGTAAACGGAATCAATATGGGACTACTACCTGTGTTATCCTGCAATTCTCACAAACACATTAGTCCCTCAACCAAGTTTGTCGTCAATACTCCAAAACCAACTAGGGGTGGCACTAGATGCACTTACAATCTTCCCATTTTTGGTGATTGATGACAAATAGGTTGAAGTTTTCAGCGGGGATAAAAGTATGTGAAAGTTAAGTGTTGTGAGTATTGTCTTCATACATAAGACGAGGCTCCCCCTGAAGATGTGCATATAGATGATTTGCATTTGAATGCAAATGCACGTGGCAGGTTTTGCTTTGTGGAGGCCATCATCAAAGTGTGAAGACAATGCATTATGCATATAAGTGACTAAAGAAGATAGTGATATGCATAATGGAAAATGGACGTCTACAGAATGACTTCATGCGGGATTTATCATTGCATCACAGAATAGCAGATAAAGTAGTAGACGACAATCATATTTAAGTGTTGCAACTCAGAGAACCAAATTTATCAAAAGACGAGAGTTGTAAGACTTGGCAAAAAATAATGCAGCCACCCATAAGGACCCGCTTGAAGACTATCAACTCATATGCTTCTCCCCCTTTTGTCAGTAATGACCAAAAAGGTTTGAAGACATAGAGCATCTACTCGTTCCCACAAGGAGCGGACGAAGGAGCAGGTTCGTTGATGGAGTTTGGTGGTGCAGAGGAGCCTGGTGCAGAGTCAAGATGCAGTGTAGACATGGTTCGTGAAGTGATGTCATCTTCTTCATCGACGACATTGGCAACAACATGTGCAGCCGAAGATGAATACTCAGAGTCTTCAAGAGAGGGAGTATGGCGCCAACTTGCATTAGGAGGAGGCCTGGAGTCAAACTTGAAGCTTTCGGTGAAGCCATCTGCTTGAAGATCATCTTCAGAACATAGCAGAGTGAGGCTCTTCCAGGACCGCCTTGCATTCTCATTGGCAAAAAAAGAGTTCTTGTTAGCCAGATTGCAAATGCGATTGACATCCACCAAGATACTATGCATTTGACGCTTAAGCCAGTCATGGTGCTTGTCTTGTTTCTGGTGTAAGGCCACAAGAAGTTCTCGATCATTGAGGACACGAGAGCGCTTCCGAGGCCTTTGTGCAACTGTACTGGCAGTGGCTTCGGTATTAGCACGGTGAGGTAGACGCACATTGCTAGCAAGCGGATAGGCAGTAACAGCAGCATTCGGAACATGAACTCCTTCAATTGGTTGCGTGAAGCTTTGATGATCAGCATTGTGAAGATATATTGGCTCCTTGGCAGGCTTAGGGTAGACGGCTTCAACAGACAGATCAACCTCAGGCAAGAAAACCATATGGTTACGTGCAGAAGGTTGATAGTTGACAGTTGTATGAAGCTTGATTAGGCACATCACCCATGGAGCGTAAAACTTCAAGCCAAAAAGATCATTCCTAGATGCAACAAGTTGTCTGATGAAGAAATCCTGGGAGTTGAACTTGATGCCATTGACAATATATAAAACCAAAGTCTTCATGGCGCCTTCAAGTTTGGCAGCATAAGAATGTCCCTTGATTGGCCAGAGAGTACGCCTCGGGATACGATAAACTGTGCGAGGCAAGTACTCAAGGTCCTGGACAAATAATTCCTTTGGATATTCTGCATCACGAGGCAATGGCTTCATCATGCTGAGCATCTGACTCATATTTGGTTCAGGCCGCTAAAAAATGCTCTGCAGTCCTTCTATGTGGCGCTCACAACCAGGTTCGTACAATTCACCTGGAGTGGGCAGGGAGGTGAGCTCAATGATGTCCCGAGCTTTGGCTTCATGGTGCACATCACATGTCATCCACTCAAAGGTCCATGTCTTCGGATCCCGGTTGTATCCACGTATGTGAAGAGTAGCATAGAACTGCAGCAGAAGCTCTTCATTCCAGTGCTCTTTGGTTGTGATGAATTCCAGAAGGCCAGCATCACGGAAGCAAACCATTTCTTCCTCAAGACAAGGGAGCCTAGCCATGGCTTCACAGCCAAGACGCATGTGAGGGAAAATAGCTCTTGGTTGTAGAGGACACAAGAGTAGTAGTTGCGTTGTTGGTGGCTCCAGAAGCGACCTGACAAGATCCTCGGCTTCGAGTAGGGATTCTTATCACTGCCAAAGAAGGTGTTGTGCGCTCTGAAGCTATTGACACTGAAGGATCCAGGAGATGTAGCAGGACCTGGAAGTCTTGGCAGTCTTGGCTTAGGCTTCTGCACTGGTGGTCGCTGCTGCACATGATAGGCATATTGCGGTTCGGGACTAGCAGGCGGTACCAGGACAGGCCAGCAAACAGTGACCAACTCCATATCTCAATTATAAGCCAACTCCATTGTGTGAGGCCTAGGGGAGGAACAACGCCGTTAATGGGGACCGGTGTGGCAGAAGCTTCAAGATTCTCATTGGCTTCAGGCACAGCATTGGCTTCAGGCTCCACACGATCATCAGCCAAGACATGGTCATTAGCTTCAGGAGTGTTTGTGGCAGCCTCAACATTCTCAACCTCCATATGGTCAACGAACAGAGGGTCTTGCACAATCACATTCTCCTCTAGAATGACTTTATCTGGGACTCGGGGTGTAGCAGCTCTCTCTTCTCTTCTTGTTTCTTCATCGGCTGATGCAGCCGGAATGTATTCAATAGCTTTGGCTTCAGACTCAGGAACCGTCGTAGAAGGATTCTCTTCAGGAAACACTTGACATGCCACTGAGCAAGATTGGTGTGAATCTTCTTCTGGGATAGGAGACCGATGGCCTAAGGCCTTTGCGAAGCTGTTGGAACACGGGCGACGCCTTTGTTGATGGTGTGGTTTCCATGTAGTTGTCATCTTTGAAAATTGGACTGGTGACTTGCACAAGTGGAGTACGGGGTGTTTTATCTCGAACTGGGGTTTCTTCTTGCGGGCGCTTGGCCCATGAATCATCCTGAGCAATTGGCATCAATGGACGACCAACACTGATGTATTCGCTGCTCGTTGGAGCAGGCGATGATACCAGGTGATGCTCTAGCTGAGGAAGGACTTCATCATCACCAACATTGTCTTCATGACCAATGTCTTCAGCTACGTTGGGGTCAACAGCTGGAACTTTCTCTTCTTCTTGAGCCTCTATGGAAGCAGGCTGGTGGAGTACAACTCGACGCTCTTGGTTTGTGGCAGCAGGGGGAGCTATAGAGATGGGTTCAACAATGAGTGGCTGAGAGGTTGCAGCATGCTCTTTCTTTGAAGACTTAGTTTCCTTAGTCTTCAGCTTCTTCTTAGAAGGAGCATCATCATATGCATCCTTGTGCTTGCACTTCTTGGCTTCAGCTTCATCCGCTCTTGTCTTCTTCAGTTCAGAAGCTGCTGAGGGGACCTTAGGCTTCGAGCCTGTCATACTAGCCGGGAAGACAATGCGAGGTTCTTCCCGCCTTGGTGCAGTGTGGGTCTCAGCAGACTTCTTCTTCTTGGCAGCCATCCTGGGGTCAATGCCAGGCTTCCTAAGAGCTTTTTGCTTCTCCGCTTCATTATGGGCTTGAACACATTTCTCAACTAGATACTTCATGCGCTGCCTTGAACCTTTAGCTTCTGTGCGTTTCTTGTGGAACTCCTCCTTGAGGTCATGTAGTATCTTCTTGAAGATTTGAACATCAGCCACACTGAGCTTGTCCATGTGCTTCTTGAAGCGAGCCTTCTCATAATCAATCTTATTCTTCAGCTCAACAATCTTCTGAGCCAAGGCCAACTCACTAGCAATGGCACCATGGAAGGTGACGCTGATGTCCACCGGGAGCTGAAGATCATCAATACTGATTTCCTGGTTGTCAAACCACTCATCGATGAAGTTATTGAGAATATCAATATCAAAGAGCGGCAGATCATTGAAGATTTTAGCTTCTTGCTTGATCTTGATAAGCATTTCTAGAGCATCGTCAGCAAGATCTTCGTCACTGGAAAGATCAATGGCTTCATCTTCATTGCGAAGCACAGCAAATGGTGTCAGTGGTTGTCTTGTGGCCTTCTTGGGCAGAGGCTTCTTGGTCCTTTTGGACACACGAGATAAGTCCTCAGATTGCACACTGGATTCAGGTGGTGCAATCCTCAGTGGTTTCTTTGCTGAAGCTTTTGGTGAAGAAGACGGCTTAGAAGCTTTTGTCTTCTTCTTTTCCTTGGGTGGTGAGGGAGCAGCTTCAGTATCAGCATCACCATCAGTGTGCTCCACTGCTGCTCTCTGAGCAGCAATGTGAGACAGAAGCCCATTGAAATTGGCAAAGGGACCAATTCTATTTTCATTGGCTTCACGTGTCCCATCAGATCTAGGGGCAGAAGGGCCAGGGTTGAAGTTGAGGCCATATTGCTTTGCATTCTGGGCTGCAGAATCTTTGGCAAACTGAAAGTTGTGCTTGAAGAGATTGTCGTCACGACACCATAATTAGGAGGATGGGTCGGCATTTTCAGGTTGCGGTCCTCTGACCATGCAAGGATAGAATTCCTACAAAATAGCTTCAGCCTTGTTCTTCGGCACTAGGCCGTGATACAGATAGTCCCCCCATGGATGCTTGATGGCGTTCTTCTTAGCATATTCTGGCATGACAAATTTGTACTTGAACCACTCCTCAGCCCAATATCTTCGGATCCACTGAATCCGGTTATTGCACTGGTTGTAGTTTTCATCAGGGTCTGACATGTATTGTTCATACAGGGTAGGAAGTAGATCAAGAGTTGTATTGCCTCATCGTTTCCTGCCACCCTTCCGAGCAGACTTTTCTAAAGCCATAATATTGAAGCTGATTGGCTTCAGCACAGAGAGTGGGTTCCGTCTGATTGGCTTCAGACAAGAACTGGCTTCAGGAGATTCAATGTGATGTTGTAAGTATTCTGCAAATGAATGCAGACTATGAGAACCAAGGGATTCTCCCACTGACATGTACCTGTGACAGCATTAGAGATGCGAGGGAAGGGGAAGAGGTCATATGCATTCTTAGGAGATTTTGAAGATAAATCAGTTTTGAAGACATTGACCTCATAGTGCGAAGACATTCACTTATTTGGAGAGAGTTGGTTCCAGATTTGTATGAATCCATGAATAAGTACAAGTGAGAAGTCTAACTAGTTATGAAGCATAAGTGAACATACTAAGCATGGTATGAGATGCAGAAGAGAACAATTCCAGATTTAGAAGCTTAGAAACCACTTTTGGAAAAAGGTGGTCGGATTTGATAGATCTAAAAGGAAGTAAAAAGTAAGATTTACTTACCCTTGACGAACTGCTAGACGGATGGGAAGAGAGGCCAAGCAGTTCAATCTCCTGCTCCCTAACTTGGCAGCGGAAGACACCTATGGCAGCGGCGGAGAGGACGAGGTCCACGGCCGGCGTGAGGACGGCGACGAAGAGGTTGTGGCAGCTAAGCACTTCTTCTCCGGTGACGATGCGAGCTAGCGGAGGCGCTAGGGTTTGTTGGAGGTGGCGAGGTGGAAGAACAGATAATGACCGCTCGGGTGAGAATTTATAAGGAAGAGGAGGGCGGCGCAGCGCAATTACGCAGGTGTCCCTGGCGGTTCACATCTGAAAGACACATGGCATACATGCAACCCATTGAGAGTTGTTCCATGTTCCCACGCACGCCTGGATTGTCGGGTGGTCGTTCCGGCTTCTCCAGTTTTCAGGCAATAAGGATGCAGCATTAAAAACAGATTAAATGTTTGTTAGATTGTCCTCTGCTGACAAGGACTCAGATAAGACAATCGACAGGTTTCAATAGAATGCATATGATTTGGACAGATAGAGTTAAGGAAGAAGCACATAATAGGTTAGGGTCCGGTCACATTCACTTAGATCAAAAGATTCAAGAGTGAAGACATAGATATAAGTGAATGCTGTATAGGACAGAACACAAATATAGGTATACATATATGAACCAAGTCAACATTGTGAAGATAAATCATGAAGACAAATCAATGTTGAAGACAATCTAAATGCGAAGACTTTGCAATTGTAACGCCAAGAGAAACACTTCAATAAGAATTTGGTGGTGGCGTTACCCACCATATAGGAAGTATTAGGCCCAGACACGGCGCACAATTATCGTGGCGCTCTGAAGTCAAATTCCACATTAATGTATTCACACTCAGAAGGTAAGTCTTCAATAATTGAAGATATATGTTACTTCGTGTGTTGCACATCTAAGTCGTCAACATGCATAAGCGTTAGGATGTGTGTCCATTCACAGGACATTCAAGGATTTTAAGATATTTAGCTCACAGCGCAACTTGCAAAACCTTTTCTCATCCAAGGGCTTAGTGAAGATATCTGCCAATTGCTCTTCAGTGTTGACGTGAATGATATCAATGTCTTCCTTGTTGACATGATCTCTGAGAAAGTGATGACGGATCTGAATGTGCTTTGTCTTCGAGTGCTGAACTGGATTCTTGGAAAGCTTGATGGCGCTTTCATTGTCACAGAAGAGTGGCACATTCTTCGTGTTGATGTCATAGTCCTTGAGAGTTTGCTTCATCCATAGAAGCTGAGCATAGCACGATCCAGCAGCAATGTATTCAGATTCAGCAATGGAGAGTGACACACAGTTCTGCTTCTTTGAAGACCAACAGACAAGTGACCGACCGAGAAAGTGACATGTTCTTGAGGTGGATTTGCGATCAACCTTGTCACTAGCATAATCAGCATCAGAATACCCAATCAGATCAAATGTTGAGCCCTTTGGATACCATAATCCTATCGTTGGGGCGTAAGCCAAATAATGAAGAATTCGCTTAACTGCTAGGTGATGCGACTCCTTTGGTGTCGCTTGGAATCGGGTACACATGCAAACGCTAAGCATGATATCTGGCCTAGATGCACATAAGTAAAGTAAGGAACCAATCATGGAGCAATATACCTTTTGATCAAACTCTTTACCATTGTCGTCAGGACCCAGATGACTTTTGGTTGGCATTGGCGTCGTGTATCCTTTCCAGTCTTGCATTCCAAACTTCTTCAGGCAATGTGTGAGGTATTTATCTTGGGATATGAAGATGCCATTCCTTTGCTGACGGATTTGAAGACCAAGGAAGAACTTCAGTTCACCCATCATGGACATCTGATATTGCTCTTGCATCATGTGCCCAAACTCATTGTTGTATCTCTTGTTGGTGCAGCGAAGATAATGTCATCCACATAGATTTGGCACACAAACAGTTCACCATTGTATGACTTCATGAAGAGTGTTGAATCTAGATAACCAGGTTTGAAACCTTTGCTCTTCAAGAAGTCTTTGAGCATGTCATACCAAGCGCGAGGTTCTTGTTTGAGGCCATACAGTGCCTTGTTGAGCTTGTACACCATATCAAGATGTTTTGGATCTTTAAAGCCAGGTGGTTGTGCAACATACACTTCTTATTCAATCTTGCCATTGAGAAAGGCACTCTTCACATCCATCTGGTACAGAAGGATGTTGTGATGATTGGCATATGCAAGCAATATGCGAATGGCTTCAAGTCATGCCACGGGAGCAAATGTTTCATCGAAATCAATCCCTTCTATTTGAGTTTAACCTTGAGCAACCAGACGAG
This sequence comes from Triticum aestivum, assembly GCF_018294505.1. NCBI lineage: Eukaryota > Viridiplantae > Streptophyta > Magnoliopsida > Poales > Poaceae > Triticum > Triticum aestivum. The sequence goes on along the minus strand of NC_057804.1, from coordinate 231,768,547 downwards.
CCTTGTTTCTGACAACTTGACCATGTTCATCTTGTTTGTTGCGATAGATCCATTTGGTGCCAATGATATTATGCTTGCGAGGATCAGGACGCTTGACTAGTTCCCAAACATTATTCAGCTCGAACTGATGAAGCTCTTCTTGCATGGCTTGAATCCATTCAGGTTCCATAAAGGCTTCAGCAACTTTCTTGGGTTCAGATATAGAGACAAATGCAAAGTGTCCACAGAAATTTGCCAGTTGTGTTGCTCTTGAACGAGTGAGTGGACCAGGTGCATTGATTCTATCAATTATTTTCTCAATCTGTACTTCATTTGCAACACGGGGATGTACTGGACGAAGATTTTGCCCTTGCAGATCAATGTCTTCAGCTTCAGCATTGACTTCAGGCTGAGCATTGTCTTCAGGTTGACTTGGTGCAATGATGAGTTCATCTTCAGCCTGATCTCCAGATGGTATGATTTCTCCAATACCCATGAGCTTTATAGATTCACTAGGAGGAACTTCATCTCGCACATTTGGCAGGTGCTCTCTTTGCGAGCTGTTAGTCTCATCGAACCGCACATCCACAGTTTCAACCCCTTCATAGTGAAAGAGGTTGAAGACTCTGTAGGAGTGCAAATCCTTTCCGTATCCAAGCATAAAACCTTCATGTGCTTTCGGTGCAAATTTTGAAGTGTGATGTGGATCCTTGATCCAACACCTAGCACCAAATACTCTGAAGTAACTGATGTTTGGTTTCTTACCAGTTAGCAACACATATAATGTCTTCTTTAGAAGTTTGTGAAGATAAACTCGGTTGATGACGTGGCATGCAGTGTCAATGGCTTCAGGCTAGAACTTCCTTGGAGTCTTGTACTCATCTAGCATCGTCCGACCCATCTCGATGAGGGTTTTGTTCTTGCGCTCCATGATGCCATTCTGCTGATGTGTGTAGGGAGCAGAAAACTCATGAGTGATGCCCAGTGTATCAAGGTAAGTGTCGAGGCTGGTGTTCTTGAATTTTGTGTCATTGTCACTTCTGATGTGCTTGATCTTGACACCATAGTTCGTCATGGCACGATTGGTGAAGCGTCTGAAGACATCCTGCATTTCGGTCTTATAGAGAATTATATGCACCCAGGTATATCTTGAGTAATCATCAACAATAACAAAACCATAGAGACAAGCAGTGGTAGTAAGAGTAGAGTAGTGAGTAGGGCCGAATAAGTCCATGGGAAGCAGCTCGAAGGGTTGAGATGTCGTCATGATTGTCTTCGAGGGATGCTTGGCCCTAGTCATCTTCCCAGCTTCACAGGCACCACACAGATGGTCTTTCTTGAACTTGACGCCTTCGATGCCCATGACATGCTTCTTCTTCGCGAGAGTGTACAAGTTCCTCATGCCCGCATGTCCTAGCCTTCGATGCCAGAGCCAGCACTCTGAAGCTTTTGCTAGAAGACATACGGCAAACTGTGGTCCTGTTGAGAATTCTACCATATACAGATCATCTTTTCGATACCCTTCAAAGACTAGAGATTTGTCAGATTCCATAAGGACAAGGCAACAATATTTTCCAAATATCACAATCATGTTCAAATCACAGAGCATTGATACAGACATTAAGTTGAAACCAAGGGATTCAACAAGCATCACTTTATCCATGTGCTGATCCTTTGACACTTCAACTCTACCAAGACCCAATACCTTACTTTTACCAGTGTCAGCAAATGTGATATGACTTTTATTAGACGGCCGAAGAGTGGAATCCATCGGAAGACATCGATCACTAGTCATGTGGTTGGTGCAGCCACTATCCATAATCCATTCTAAAGTTTGAGGTGTCATAGCCTACAGTACAGTTTGGGGGATAGGCTTCACCAAGAGAGTTGTGAAGCAGAAACATTTAACGAACAAGCGGAACATAGAATTTCAGATCTTGGTTAGGATAGATAGGATGAGTGTCAAGGAATCCCGGGACGAAATACATAGTAAGACCATTTGGGCATTTTATCCTGCGTCCCACAAGATGTTTAAGGTCCCCAGCATAAGCGTCAGACGCCTTTGATTTCTGACTGGAGACCTTTCCCTGCAAAAAAGAGTTAAGTTTTCTGAACCACCCACATCTTTAGGGGTGGCTTAGAAGCAATGAGTCTAAGTGCAGCATCTGAGAACTTCATCTTTGAAGTCCTAGCAAATAGCCTTGCTGGAGGAGAATAATACTCATAGAAATAAGCAGAAAAGTTCTGAGACTTATGAACATAGTGGTTTGATGAAACACACTCATATTCAAAGGTCTGAGTATGATTTCCCTGCAAAACATTGGCATTAGGGTGACTCAGGTGAGTCCTCTATCTGTATGAAGCCTTAGGACAATATGAAGCCATTGGTCTGGGGTTTGTCTTCTTCCCAGGTGGTGTCATAACGACATTCACAGGAAGACTTTCAAGACAAGTTTTGGGTACCCAGATCTTCTTAAGAGGTGGTCCATTCCTGCAGTTAGTACCAATATACCTGGCAAACACTTCACCATTCTGATTCCTGAACAGTTTATAGTTTGCATCAAAGGATTCATCAATGATAATTGGGTTAGCACTAGTGAAGCCAGATAAGGTAGATGGATCTACTGAAGGTCCCTTACTAGCAACCCATGTGGTTTTGGGGTACTATTCAGGCATCTAGTAAGAACCATCAACATTCATTTTCCTCTCGTACCCAACACCCTCTTTTCTAGGGTTTTGGTTCAAAATCTGCTTTTTAAGGACATCACATAGTGTCTGATGCCCTTTGAGACTTTTGTACATTCCTGTCTCAAGTGACTTCAACCTGGCACTCACATCAGCAATATAGTGGTATCCTTAGCTGAGGGGTTAGTTACCACATTAGCAGTTAAAGATATTGCAACAGCAGTAGTAGTTGAACATTCAGCAACAAAGACAGCATTATCACGCTCAATACATTTTAGACATGGTGGTTCAAATCCTTCCTGAGCGGAACTGATCTATTGAGGGTGGAGTGACTCATTTTCCTTTTGAAGATCTTCATGAGCCGATCTCAATTTCTCAAGCTCCTGCTTCCTTTGAAGATAATCATAGGAAAGCTTTTCATGAGAGTTGAGAGCGATTCATGACGACTTTCAAGTTCCTCATACTTAACATGAAGATTTTTAATATCTTCAATTAAGGACTGAGATCGGGTCATTTTCGCGTCCAACAGGTCATCACTTTTGTCTAACAATTTTTGAGTATGTTCCATGGCATTCTGTTGTTCAGTTGCAATTTTAGCAAGTGTTTTGTAGCTAGGTTTAGATTCACATTCAGAGTCATCTTCACTTGATGTTTGAAAGTAAGCATCGCATGAGTTTACCTTGGCACCACGTGCCATGAAGCAGTAGGTGGGAGCAGAGTCATCCTCATCCTTGGTATCAGCATTGGTGACAAGGCCATTGTCTTTAGTGTTGAAGATGGACTTGGCGACGTATAGAAGCTAGAGCCAGGCTTGCCACTCCAGAATCAAATTCCTCTTCGGGGCTCCACCTTTGCCTCCTCAGATGTAGACTCCTCCTCTGAATCCTTCTCCTTGCCAATAAAAGCACGAGCCTTGCTAGATGAGCTCTTCTTGTGTGATGAAGACTTCGACGAAGACTTGGAAGAAGACTTCGAGGATTTCTTCTTCTTCTTGTCATCAGAATCATATTCCTTGCTCTTCTCCTTATTTGTCTCATTGTCCCACTGTGGACACTCAAAGATGTAGTGACCAGGTTTCTTGCACTTGTGACAGGTTCTCTTCTTATGATCACGAGAGGAAGCTTCATCATTTCTTGAGCTGGATCTTGAAGACTTTCGGAAGTCATTCTTCTTGGTGAACTTCTGGAACTTCTTCACAAGCATAGCGAGCTCCTTTTTGTTGGGGAACATAGTAGTTTCAAAAATTTCCTATGCACACGCAAGATCATGTTGATGCATAGAGGGGAGAGTGTTGTCCACGTACCCTCATAGACCGAAAGCGGAAGCATTAGCACAATGGGTTGATGTAGTCGTACGTCTTCATGGCCCGACCGATCAAGCACCGAAAACACGGCACCTCTGAGTTCTTGCACACGTTTAGCTCGATGACGTCCCTCAAACTCCGATCCATCTGAGTGTCGAGGGAGAGTTCCGTCAGCACGATGGCGTGGTGACAATGATGATGTTCTACCGACGCAGGGCTTCGCCTAAGCACCGCTATGATATTATCGAGGAGGACTATGGTGGAGGGGGAACCGCACACGGCTAAGAGATCAGTGACCAATTGTTGTGTCTCCAAGGAGTGCCCCCTCCCAGTATATAAAGGAGTGGAGGAGGGGGAGGGCCGGCCCACTCTATGGCGCGCCCTAGGAGGAGTCCTACTCCCACCGGGAGTAGGACTCCCCCCTTCCAAGTAGTAGGAGTAGGAGTCAAGGAAAGGGGAGAGAGAAGAGAAGGAAGGAGGGGGCGCAGCCCCTCCCCCTAGTCCAATTCGTACTAGGCCTTGGGGGGCGCCCAGCCTCTCCTCTCTCTTTCCCCTAAAGCCCAATAAGGCCCATATACGCCCCGGCGAATTCCCGTAACTCTCCGGTACTCCGAAAAATACCCGAATCACTCGGAACCTTTCAGATGTCCGTATATAGTAATCCAATATGTCGACCTTTACTTCTCAACCATTTCGAGACTCCTCGTCATGTCCCCGATCTCATCCGGGACTCTGAACTACCTTCGGTACATCAAAACACATAAACTCATAATATAACTGTCATCGAACTTTAAGCGTGCGGACCCTACGGGTTCGAGAACAATGTAGACATGACCGAGACACGTCTGCGGTCAATAACCAATAGTGGAACCTGGATGCTCATATTGGCTCCCACATATTCTACGAAGATCTTTATCGGTCAAACCGCATAACAACATACGTTGTTCCCTTTGTCATCGGTATGTTACTTGCCCAAGATTCGATCATCGGTATCTCAATACCTAGTTCAATCTCGTTACCGGCAAGTCTCTTTACTTGTTCCGTAATACATCATCCTGTAACTAACTCATTAGTTACAATGCTTGCAAGGTTTATTGTGATATGCATTACCGAGTGGGCCTAGAGATACCTCTCCGACAATCGGAGTGACAAATCCTAATCTCGAAATACGCCAACCCAACAAGTACCTTCGGAGACACCTGTAGAGCACCTTTATAATCACCCAGTTACGTTGTGACATTTGGTAGCACACAAAGTGTTCCTCCGGTAAACGGGAGTTGCATAATCTCATAGTTATAGGAACATGTATAAGTCATGAAGAAAGCAATAGCAACATACTAAATGATCAAGTGCTAGGCTAACGGAATGGGTCAAGTCAATCACCTCATTCTCCTAATGACGTGATCTCGTTAATCAAATGACAACTCATGTCTATGGTTAGGAAACTTAACCATCTTTGATTAATGAGCTAGTCAAGTAGAGGCATACTAGTGACACTATGTTTGTCTATGTATTCACACATGTATTATGTTTCTGGTCAATACAATTCTAGCATGAATAATAAACATTTATCATGAAATAAGGAAATAAATAATAACTTTATTATTGCCTCTAGGGCTTATTTCCTTCAGTCTCCCACTTGCACGAGAGTCAATAATCTAGTTCACATCGCCATGTGATTTAACACCAATATTCATATCTGTATATGATTAACACCCATAGTTCACATCGTCATGTGACCAACACCCAAAGGGTTTACTAGGGTCAATAATCTAGTTCACATTCCTATGTGATTAACACCCAAAGAGTACTAAGGTGTTATCATGTTTTGCTCGTGAGAGATGTTTAGTCAACGGGTCTGTTACATTCAGAGCCGTATGTATTTTGCAAAAATATTCTATGTTTACAATGCTCTGTACGGAGCTACTCTAGCTAATTGCTCCCACTTTCAATATGTATCCAGATTGAGACTTAGAGTCATCTGGATTAGTGCAAAAGCTTGCATCAATGTAACTCTTTACGATGAACTCTTTTATCACCTCCATAATCGAGAAACATCTCCTTAGTCCTCACTAAGGATATTCTTGACCGTTGTCCAATGATCTACTCCCAGATCAAAATTGTACTTCCTTGCCAAACTCAGAGCAAGGTATACAATAGGTCTGGTACACAGCATAGCATACTTTATAGAACCTATGACTAATACATAGGGAATGACATTCTCTTTCTTTTTTCTGCCATGGTCGGGTTTTGAGTCTTACTCAACTTCACACCTTGTAACACAGGTAAGAACTCCTTCTTTGACTGTTCCATTTTGAACTACTTCAAAATCAAGTCAAGGTATGCACTCATTGAAAAAACTTATCAAGCGTCTTGATCTATCTCAATAGATCTTTATGCTCAATATGTAAGTAGCTTAACTGAGGTCTTTCTTTTAAAGAACTCCTTTCAAACACTCCTTTATGCTTTCCAGAAAAATTCTACATCATTTCCGATCAACAATATGTCACTCACATATACTTATCAGAAAAGCTATAGTGCTCCCACTCACTTTACTGTAAATACAGGCTTCACCGCAAGTCTGTATTAAAACTATATGCTCTGATCAACTTATCAAAGTGTATATTCCAACTCCGAGATGCTTGCACCAGTCCATACATGGATTGCTGGAGCTTGCATATTTTGTTAGCACCTTTAGGATTGACAAAACCTTCTGGTTGCATCATATACAACTCTTCTTCCAGAAATCCTTTCAGGAATGCAGTTTTGACATCCATTTGCCAAATTTCATAAAATGTGGCAATTGCTAACATGATTCGACATACTTAAGCATTGTTGAGAAAATCTCATTGTAGTCAACACCTTGAACTTGTTGAAAACCTTTTTGCGACAAGTCGAGCTTTGTAGATAGTAACACTACTATCAATGTCCGTCTTCCTCTTGAAGATCCATTTATTTTCTATGGCTTGCCGATCATCGGGCAAGTCCACCAAAGTCCACACTTTGTTCTCATACATGGATCCTATCTCAGATTTCATGGCCTCCAGCCATTTCGCAAAATCTGGGCTCATCATCGCTTCCTCATAGTTCGTAGGTTTATCATGGTCTAGTAACATGACTTTCATAATAGGATTACCATACCACTCTGGTGCGGACCGTACTCTGGAAGACCTACGAGGTTCTGTAGTAACTTGATTTGAAGTTTCCTGATCATCATCATTAGCTTCCTCACTAAATGGTGTAGGAATCACTGGAACTGATTTCAGTGATGAACTATTTTCCAATTCGGGAGAAGGTACAATTACCTTATTAAGCTCTACTTTCCTCCCACTCACTTCTTTCCAGAGAAACTCCTTCTCTAGAAAGGATCCATCTTAGCAACGAATATCTTGCTTTCAGATCTGTGATAGAAGGTGTACCCAATATTTTCCTTTGGGTATTCTATGAAAACGCACTTCTCCAATTTGGGTTCGAGCTTATCAGGTTGAAACTTTTTCACATAAGCATCATAGTCCCAAACTTTAAGAAACGACAACTTTGGTTTCTTGCCAAACCACAGTTCATAAGGCGTCGTCTCAACGGATTTTGATGGTGCCCTATTTAAAGTGAATGCAGTTGTCTCTAATGCATAACCCCAAAACGATAGTGGTAATTTGGTAAGATACATCATAGATTGCACCATATCCAATAAAGTGCGGTTATGACGTTCGGACACACCATTACGCTATGGTGTTCCATGTGGCGTGAGTTTGTGAAACTATTCCACATTATTTTAACTAAAGGCCAAACTCATAACTCAAAATATTCATCTCCACGATCAGATCGCAGAAACTTTATTTTCTTCTTACAATGATTTTACACTTCACTCTGAAATTCTTTGAACCTTTCAACTATTTCAGGCTTATGTTTCATCAAGTAGATATACCCATATCTGCTCAAATCATCTGTGAAGGTCAGAAAAGAACGAAACCCGCCACGAGCCTTAATACTCATTGGTCTGCATACATTAGTATGTATTAATTCCAACAAGTTAGTAGCTCGTTCCATTGTTCTGGAGAATGGAGTTTTAGTCATCTTGCTCAAAAGGCATGGTTCGCAAGCATCAAATGATTCATAACCGAGTGATTCCGAAAATCCATCTTTATGGAGTTTCTTCATGCGCTTTACACTGGTATGACCCAAACAGCAGTGCCACAAATAAGTTGCACTATCATTATTAACTTTGCATCTTTTGGCATCAATATTATGAATTTGTGTATCACTACGATGGAGATCCAACAAACTATTTTCATTGGGTGTATGACCATTGAAGGTTTTATTCATGCAAACAGAACAACAATTATTCTGTGACTTTAAATGAATAACCGTATTGCAATAAACATGATCAAATCATATTCATGCTCAACGCAAACACCAAATAACATTTACTTAGGTTTAACACTAATCCCGAAAGTATAGGGAGTGTGTGATGATGATCATATCAATCTTGGAACTACTTCCAACACACATTGTCACTTCCCCTCAACTAGTCTCTATTTATTATGTAACTCCTGTTTCGAGTTACTAATCTTAGCAACCGAACAAGTATCAAATACTCAGGGGCTACTATAAACACTAGTAAGGCACACATCAATAACATGTATATCAAATATACCCTTGTTCACTTTGTCATCCTTCTTATCCACCAAATATTCAGGGCATTTCCCTTCCAGTGATCATTTCCTTTGCAGTGTAAGCACTCAGTTTCAGGCTTTGGTCCAGCTTTGGGCTTCTTCGCGGGAGTGACAACTTTCTTGTCATTCTACTTGAAGTTCCCTTTCTTTCCCTTTGCCCTTTTCTTGAAACTAGTGGTCTTGTCAATCATCAACACTTGATGCTCTTTTCTTGATTTCTACCTTCGTCGATTTCAACATCACGAAAAGCTCGGGAATTGTTTTCGTCATCCTTTGCATACTATAGTTCATCACGAAGTTCTACTAACTTGGTGATGGTGACTAGAGAACTCTGTCAATCACTATCTTATCTGGAAGATTAACTCCCACTTGATTCAAGCGATTGTAGTACCCAGACAATCTGAGCACATGCTCACTAGTTGAGCGATTCTCCTCCATCTTTTAGCTATAGAACTTGTTGGAGACTTCATATCTCTCAACTCGGGTATTTGCTTGAAATATTAACTTCAATTCCTAGAACATCTCATATGGTCAATGACGTTCAAAACGTCTTTGAAGTCCCGATTCTAAGCCGTTTAAGCATGGTGCACTAAACTATCAAGTAGTCATCATATTGAGCTAGCCAAACATTCATAACGTCTGCATTTGCTCCTGCAATAGGTCTGTCGCCTAGCGGTGCATCAAGGACATAATTCTTCTGTGCAGCAATGAGGACAATCCTCAGATCACGGATCCAATCCGCATCATTGCTAGTAACATCTTTCAACATAATTTTTTCTCTAGAAACATATCAAAATAAACATAGGGAAGCAACAACGTGAGCTATCGATCTAGAACATGATTTGCAAAAAACTATCAGGACTAAGTTCATGATAAATTAAAATTCAATTAATCATATTACTTAAGAACTCCCACTTAGATAGACATCCCTCTAATCATCTAAGTGATCACGTGATCCAAATCAACTAAACCATAACCGATCATCACGTGAAATGGAGTAGTTTTCAATGGTGAACATCACTATGTTGATCATATCTACTATATTATTCACGCTCGGCCTTTCGGTCTCAGTGTTCCGAGGTCATATCTGCATATGCTAGGCTCGTCAAGTTTAACCTGAGTATTCTGCGTGTGCAAAAACTGGCTTGCACCCGTTGTAGATGGACGTAGAGCTTATCACACCCGATCATCACGTGGTGTCTGGGCACGACGAACTTTGGCAACGGTGCATACTTAGGAAGAACACTTTTATCTTGAAATTTAGTGAGAGATCATCTTATAATGCTACCGTCAATCAAAGCAAGATAAGATGCATAAAAGATAAACATCACATGCTATCAATATAAGTGATATGATATGGCCATCATCATCTTGTGCTTGTGATCTCCATCTCCGAAGCACCGTCATGATCACCATCATCACCGGCGCGACACCTTGATCACCATCGTAGCATCGTTATCGTCTCGCCAACTATTGCTTCTACAACTATCGCTACCGCTTAGTGATAAAGTAAAGCAATTACAGGTTGATTGCATTGCATACAATAAAGCGGCAACCATATGGCTCCTGCCAGTTGCCGATAACTCGTTTACAAAACATGATCATCTCATACAAGAAAATATAGCATCATGCCTTGACCATATCACATCACAACATGCCCTGCAAAAACAAGTTAGATGTCCTCTACTTTGTTGTTGCAAGTTTTACGTGGCTGCTACGGGCTGAGCAAGAACTATTCTTACCTATGCATCAAAACCACAACGATAGTTTGTCAAGTTAGTGATGTTTCAACCTTCTCAAGGACCGGGCGTAGCAACACTCGGTTCAACTAAAGTTGGAGAAACTGACACCCGCTAATCACCTGTGTGCAAAGCACGGCGGTAAAACCAGTCTCGCGTAAGCGTACGCGTAATGTCGGTCCGGGCCGCTTCATCCAACAATACCGCCGAACCAAAGTATGACATGCTGGTAAGCAGTATGACTTGTATCGCCCACAACTCACTTGTGTTCTACTCGTGCATATAACATCTACGCATAAAACCTGGCTCGGATGCCACTGTTGGGGAACGTAGTAATTTCAAAATTTTCCTACACACATGCAAGATCATGGTGATGCATAGCAACGAGAGGGGAAAGTGTTGTCCACGTACCCTCGTAGACCGATAGCGGAAGCGTTAGCACAATGGGTTGATGTAGTCATACGTCTTCACGGCCTGACCGATCAAGCACCGAAAACACGGCACCTCTGAGTTCATGCACAGGTTCATCTCGATGACGTTCCTCGAACTCCAATCCAGCCGAGTGTCGAGGGAGAGTTCCATCAGCACGACGGCGTGGTGACGATGATGATGTTCTACTGGCGCAGGGCTTCGCCTAAGCACCACTACAATATTATCGAGGAGGACTATGGTGGAGGGGGGGCACCGCACACGGATCAATTGTTGTGTCTCCAAGGGGTGCCCCCCTCCCCGTATATAAAGGAGTGGAGGAGGGGGAGGATCGGCCCTCTCTATGGCGCGCCCTAGGAGGAGGCCTACTCCCACCGGGAGTAGTATTCCCCCCCTTCTGACCCGCAAAAATAAAGGATTCCCCCCTTCCAAGTAGTAGGAGTAGGTGTCAAGGAAAGGGGAGAGAGAAGAGAAGGAAGGAGGAAATTCCTATTTGACGCATTCTGCGTCAAAGTGTCGGCGCGCCGCACACCCCTTCACCTGATTTGGGCCGACCCTTTTACTACTTGTTTCCTTCTTTCGTCGCTCCAGAGACACCTTCCCCTTCCTCTTCCTCCCTCGTGTCGCATACCCATTCCTCCCCCTTCATCTGATTTTTCCTCCGGGGATCCCACTCCGGTAAGAGATCGCTGCCCTGGTAAGCAGCCGATGGGCCTCTCTCCCCCCGATTCGTCGAAGACATCGCCGATCAGATCTGGCTGACGTCTTCGCGATGGATGTTTTTTTGCAGGTGGTCAGTGCCTCCTCGTCGGTGTCGGTATCTTCTAGGGTTCCGTCAAGATTGGGGTCGTCTAGGCTTCAAGGTCGGGTCATTTAGGGTTCCGTCAAGGCCCGCATCTCTAGGGTTCCGTCAAGCCCCGTCAAGTTCGGCGTCTTCAAAGTAATGCCCCCAATTCCCCCCACTGTGTTTTTTGTCACGCTGGTTCGTGTTCTCTGTGTGTGGTATCGCCAAATCGAGCCGACTGTTGTCCCGCTTGTGTCGGTCCAGCGTTTCTAGGGTTTGTAGGAGGTTTTGGTGGCAGCAGTGGAGCGATTTTCTTGTTCTGATTTGGGTGAATCTGAGGCTAGACAAGAGGGTTGCCTTCAGAATTTGGATTGAGGGTATGAATGCAACATAGTGATGGTAGGATGGTGTCTGTTCATGTGCTTGGGGAGTGGAGAGGTGTCCGAGAAAGGTGTCGCTGCCTGAGAGCAATCTGCGGTTCCAGAGACGTCTGAAGTCTCTGAGATGGTGTCCTGCTATGGTAGTTTCGATTAAGCAGCTGGCCGAGTGACCGTCAAAGCCTACTATATCTGGTGTTACTGCTTTTTATTTTTCTATCATCGTTCCTGCTGACTAAGTGCTCTAGATGCTCTGCTGCATCTGCCATAGTGAGCAAAAGAGTCTGTTGCCAATGCTCTTGTGGGGAGGATGATATTGCAACTTCTATGTTCAGTCAAATGTTCGAGTTCTCTGTTAATCTTGTCCATGTATTGTCACTCTTCTGCATACATTGTACTAAATAATATTTTCCAGAAGAGAAGCCAAAGAAAATTGTACTGTGGTCAATTTTCCCTGAATTAGTTGGTTTCTGCTGGTTTATGTACCATGTCAGAGTAGCTCCGCTGAATCGAGTTTACCACTTAATGTCTTTCTTTATGACACGCTGGCATCTTCCGTACGTCTTCTACACGTGCGTAGAACTATCACTGAACTGAACATACATGGAACACTAGATAACTGGACTAGAACCCACTTGTTAGGATGTATTTTGTCGAGAAGCGAGCACCTATCAATTTTTTTAACTAGCATGTGAATTGTTTTATCTTGTTATGTGAGAGTTGTGTGTAATGTCTAGTAATGACAGTTTCTATCTTGTTCATGATTTCGAGGGACTTCAAGAAGATGTTTCAACCAAGAAGAGGAAAAAGTGTCGTTAGTTATGTGCAGAAAGGAAACGCTTCCAGGTTCTAAAATGGAACTCTGTCCAATTGCCCCATGAATGCAGCAGAAGTAGTTATAAAGTCAGCTATTTCATATTTGAAAAACTTTTAAGCACCCCTCTTTTCTCTCGTATGGAAATCAGTCTTCCCAAGTCTAGCCCGAAAACTACAATTATTATGAGGAGAATTTTCCGAACATTTTAATATTTTTCTCTCAGTTTGTACTAAATGTTTTTCCCAACAGTTTAATACATTTCTTGGAATCGTGTCACCGGTAGTTTTCTGTATTCTATATGATTTCTGAGCAGCACCTCTTCTTTTATATATGTGTTTGTTTCACATAATTGTTTTCAAGTTTTTTTATAACTGGATCAAACATAGGTTTACAAGAATTAACACATTGTGATGAACAAAATTATCGCACATTTGGTGAATTTCTTTTAGAGAAATGGGTTATTTTAACACATTGGATCAATTTTTAACAATGTGTTAACAATAACTGGATCAAATTTGTTATTTTTTACAATATGTTAACATTATGCGTTTTGTTAACACATTGTTATTTGGAACAATTTTCAGTTTATCATTATTTTAGAGAACACCATTCAGGGAACATTTTTTTCAAGTCCCATTTTAAAGTTGATGCCGATGAAAAATTATATGACTTGAAGAACATTTTTATACTTCAGAGAACATTATTTAATACTGGTTTGCCCCAATAATGTTATTTAAAATGAACATTATACAGTTATCATCGGAGCAATACTTGTTCCCCCAATAATGTCCCTTGAAGAATGTCCCTTTAATATTGTTCCCCGGTTAAATATTCATTTTTTTATTAACCAGGGAACATTTTCCAAGGAACATTATCTAAAAAACAATTTTCTGGGAACATTATTTTAGATATCAGTATTTTAGGGAGCATTTTTCTAGGATTTTTTTAGGTGTATGATTACTTCATGATGTCAACATTTTTCTAGGATTTCTTTTAATTATTGAGGGAACATATTCAAATAACATTTATTTTTTTAGACTTTAGGGAACATTTTCCAAGAGAAATATCTTGGCACCAGCAAACATTTCCCGACAAACATTATTTAGGGAACATTTTCCAGTTTATCATTATTTTAGAGAACATTATTTTGGGGAACATTTTTTTCCAAGTCCCATTTAATTGTTGATGCCGAGGAAACATTATTTATCTTGAAGAACTTTTTTTTACTTCAGAGAACATTATTTAATTTTGAAAAACATTTTTTTTATATTTTGCTAAAGAATGTCCCTTTAACAATGTGCCCCATTCAAATGTTTCTTTTTCTATTAACCATGAAATTATAGTTCCCCTACAATGTTCCCTGATTAATGTTCCTTTAATAATGTTCCCCAAATAATGTTTGACTTTTTTGTTCCCCCAATAATGTTCCTTAAATAATTTTTCTTTAATAGTGTTATCCAAATAATGTTCCCTCAATATTTTTTGATGCCGAGGAAATATTATTTGATTCGAAGAACATTTTTAAACTTCAGAGAACATTTTATTTTTTTGAAAAACATGTGATGATTTTTTTAGAACATTATTGAGGGAACATTATTTCTTTATTTTTCTTTAATAATGTTCCCCAGATAAATGTTCAATTTCTTTTGTTCCCCCAATAATGTTCCCTGAATAATGTTTCTTTAATAATGGTCCCCAAATAATTGTTGATGCCGAGGAAATTATTTGACTTGAAGAACATTTTTGAACTTGAGAGAACATTATTTAGTTTGATAAACATTTAATGATTTTTTAGAACATTATTGAGGGAACATTATTCAAGGAACATTATTATATTCAGAATGAAGTAAACATTTTTCTCCAACGACACTAGTAATTCAAGAACCCAAAAAGGCTGGTAAGCAGGTCATCTTTTCAGAGAATGATTTCTACCAAACATTGGTTGGACTTCTTCCCAAATTAACTTACAGGTATGTACAAAAAGCATATGATTTTTTTATGTGATATGTTCTACATAATTCGAACATAAACAATTTTTATATGCTATCCATACTATTTTCTCATGATTTATTTTTTACTTTTCTTTATGATGTTCTTCTGCCATGAACAGCCAAATGATATTTGAGATTGAAGGAGTTTGGGTGGATTAGAAAACTATAACTCTATCATTCAAGCTTGGTGGGTGGATAAACCCTCGGGTTGTTGGTTGTTTTTCAAAACTAAAGAACAAAGGCCAACTGGACCGAGGAAGAAAAGGCCTCCTACGAAATAGCGAAATAGTGGAGCACATAGTTAGCATTGACGACATGGTCAGCCTATATTTTGAAATCTTTTCCTCGATTTTTGTTTTCACATCATTGATATTTCCTTTTCTTAACTATCAATCATTTTCTGGGAACCAAACATGCAGGAGAAGCTAATGAACCCAATGCTAAATCGTTCAGATCCTGCAAACCAACTAATCTTACAGGATAGTAATGTTGGCTTAAGTTTATTGAATGCTTCCTTGGTAAGATAAGTTCTTTTGTACAAACTGCTCTTATAGATTTTTTTCTTTAAAGAGGTTACACTAATAGATTGTAACTTTCCACAATTCCCTAGGTAAAAATGCCCGTATTCTAGGAAAAACAATGGATTTTAATCATTGCTAACTTCAGAGCCAAACAATTTGACATCATGAACCCATACTACAGTGGCGATACATTTCTACCAACAATTAGTGTTGTTATCTACAACTTCAAGGTTTTGTTTGTTGCTACATACGGAACTTATAGTTCTTTCAACATAGGAAATTTTGAATCAAGATTTGTACCAACTCCCAAGGTCAATTTCAGGTGGGTTTTCCATGGAGCTCTCCCCTTTTACAAGATTTTTACCAGCCACTAGAAACTTTTTGGTTCTTTCTCCTAAAAAAGCAGATTAAAAGTATTTTAAATTCAGAATAATTTCCATCCTAAGTATGGAACTGATTGTGCTATTATTTTTCTTTCACAGGTATGACTCAGGAATTTTCCTTCTTCGGTATGTTAGCAAGTACAAAGGTTTCGGTTTGGAGGGGTTCTCTAATATAAGTGATAGACATATGTTTCCTTTTTTGGTCATTAATTGGAACATATTAGGAATTAAACAACACTTTTTCTGAAATACTATAGGATGATTTACAAGCTCTACGTCAAAAATTCCTTTTTGAGATTGTAACTTGCAAGGACATTGAAATTCAGCTGTCGTTAGTAACTTCTTTCCTGCAGAGACATGTAACCATCATCGAACTTTAAGCGTGCGGACACTACGGGTTCGAGAATAATGTAGACATGACCGAGACACGTCTCCAGTGAATAACCAATAGCGGAACCTGGATGCTCATATTGGCTCCCACATATTCTACGAAGATCTTTATCGTCAAACCGCATAACAACATACGTTGTTCCCTTTGTCATCGGTATGTTACTTGCCCGAGATTCGATCGTCAGTATCTCAATACCTAGTTCAATCTCGTTACCGGCAAGTCTCTTTACTCGTTTCGTAATACATCATCATATAACTAACTCATTAGTTACAATGCTTGCAAGGCTTATAGTGATGTGCATTACCGAGTGGGCCCAGAGATACGTCTCCGACAATTGGAGTGACTAATCCTAATCTCAAAATACGCCAACCCAACAAGTACCTTCAGAGACACCTGTAGAGCACCTTTATAATCACCCAGTTATGTTGTGATGTTTGGTAGCACACAAAGTGTTCCTTCGGTAAACGGGAGTTGCATAATCTCATAGTTATAGGAACATGTATAAGTCATGAAGAAAGCAATAGCAACATACTAAACGATCAAGTGCTAGGCTAACGGAATGGGTCAAGTCAATCACATCATTCTCCTAATGATGTGATCTCGTTAATCAAATGACAACTCATGTCTATGGTTAGGAAACTTAACCATCTTTGATTAACGAGCTAGTCAAGTAGAGGCATACTAGTGACACTATGTTTGTCTATGTATTCACACATGTATTATGTTTCCGGTTAATACAATTCTAGCATGAATAATAAGCATTTATCATGAAATAAGGAAATAAATAATAACTTTATTATTGCCTCTAGGGCATATTTCCTTCACTTTCCAATGTCTTCAGGATCACCAGAACTGCAGTCAGATTCTTCTTCAGACGAGGAGATGGCCTTTGCCTTCAAAGTGCTAGTACGGTCATAGTTGGGACCATAGATATCTCTTTTCTCAGATAGCTGGAACTCATGTGTGTTGAGCCTATCAAGTATGTCAGATGGATCGAGAGTCTTGAAGTTAGGGTGGTCTTGAATCATTAGGGCCAGAGTGTCAAATGAGCTGTCAAGATATCTCAAAAGTGTCTTGACAGTTTCGTGCTTAGTGATCTCAGTGGTGCCTAGTGCATGAAGCTCATTGGTGATATCAGTGAGGCGATCAAATGTGAGCTGGACATTCTCATTGTCATTTCTCTTGAAGCGGTTGAAGAGATTGCGAAGAACACTGATCCTCAAATCTCACTGTGTTGAGACGTCTTCATTAACCTTGGAGAGCCAGTTCCAGACTAGCTTTGCAGTTTCCAGAGCACTCACTCAGATGACCACAGATAATGTTCTTGGTAGTTGAGTCTAGTTGTACGAACTTCTTGACATCAGCAGGAGTGACACCCTCACCAGTCTTGGGAATGCCGTTCTTGATGACATACCAGAGATCGACATCAATGGCTTCAAGATGCTACACATCTTATTCTTCCAGTAGGGGTAATCAGTGCCATCGAAGACAGGGCACGCAGCAGAGACTTTGATTATCCCTGCAGTCGGCATAGCTAAACTCCAGGTGGTTAAACTGAATCACACAGAACAAGCAAGCACCTTGCTCTGATACCAATTGAAAGTGCTAGTATTCGACTAGAGGGGGGTGAATAGGCGATTTTTATGAGAGTCTTCAAAACAGGGGTGTTTAGAAGACAAACAATAGAAATGAACCTATTGATATGCTGCGGAAGGTGGACTACACTAGACAAACCATAGTCAAGTAAGCAATGTAGTGAAAGCACAAAGAATATGATCAGCTAGGTAATATGGATCAGGATGGAAGAAGGTATGAAGCCAAACAGATGACAGTCTTACATACTGAAGACAATCAGATCAGGCAAGTAGGGAAAGACTTCACGAAGACAAACTGTAAGTAAGGTGAGAGAGGAAGGATAGAACCAGTAACTCGGAGAGGACAAGGGGTTTGTTGGACCAGTTCCACTTGTTGTGACAACTGTATGTCTGGTTAGGGAGGCTGAGATTCAACTCAGATGACCATGTCTTCACCTTATTCCCCTTGAGCTAAGAACACTTAGTCCTCACCCAATCACTCTGGTAAGTCTTCAAGGGAGACTTCCAAACCTTCACAGACTTCGTTCACTGGCAATCCACAATGACTCTTGGATGCTCAGAACGTGATGCCTAACCGGCTGGAGGATTCACAGTCCTCAAGTGTAATAAGTCTTCAGATCACGCGGACAGAAAGACTTCAGTGATGCCTAACACTCTTTGGCTCAGGGTGTTTTGGGCTTTGTCCTTGCAAGGATTCTCTCTCAAAGGCTTCGGAGGTGGGTTGCTCTCAAACGACAAAAGTCGTGCACAAACTTTGAGCAGCCACCAATTTATGGTGTAGGGGGTTTGCTATTTATAGCCAGGAGGCAATCCGACCTGATTTTTCCAAAATGACCCTGGGTCACTAAGGAACTGAAACGTGTCCAATGGTCAGATTTCAAAGACATGCGGTAGCTTAGCTTGGGCTACAAGCCAAGCTGACTTATCCAGCTCTGGATAAGATTTGCTCTCATTGTCTTTGCTCGAAGACATAGGTTTTGATTGAGCATCACATCAGTCACTCTGACCTTGTTCACTTGGACCCCACTTAACAGTACAGTGGTTCCTATTACTCAACAAAGAAGAAAAGCAAACTACAAAACAACTATGTCTTCACACTCCATAGTCTTCACGCGATGTCTTCTCCTGTCATAGTCTTCAATGTGAATGTCTTCATAGACCACCATTGTCTTCAAGTTCTTCACACATTTTTACGGGTCATCTCTGGTAGGTAAATTGAATCAATATGGGACTACTACCTGTGTTATCCTACAATCTCACAAACACATTAGTCCCTCAACCAAGTTTATCATCAATACTCCGAAACCAACTAGGGGTGGCACTAGATGCACTTACACCGACCTCATCGGAGCCACGTGTCCCTCGTGCCACCCATCCGCAGGCCACCCCCTGTGGCCCCTACATGGCTCCCTACCCAGATCCGCACGTGTAAGCCCTGCCAATATCTCATCGACGGCAAGGGGCCGGATCAGCCCCGCCCAGTCGCCGCCGATGGGAGTCGGACATACTCACCCGAGCCCGCTGCCGACAGATCGATGCCGGAGCTGCCCCCGTCCTCCCTGTCGCTGCGACACGACCCGGCCAGCCACTGTGGCCGCAACCACGCCGCTGCAGGCCACCCAATGCAAAGACCCCAACGGACCCCTGTTGTCGGTGTACAAAAGTAGGGGCTCTGCTTTTGACCCCTTTACTTGTGCACGGGCAGTCAGAGCCACCCGTCACGGCCACGCATAACAGGGAAGGAAAGGGAAGCCGGAGAGAAGCCGAAGGCACAAGACAAACAAAGCAACGACAAGGACCAAGGCCACAAAGATCGGATGGACGAAGCAGGTTTCCCCGGCAAGGACCCTTTCCGTGGCAGCCTCAGCGGCCCCAGCAAGACCCTTGCCGGGGCAGCTCGCCCACACCAGCTGAGCAAGCCACCTTTGAGCCCACGAACACTAAACAAACGCATTGGGACAGGGCTCGGGAAGCACCTCCATGGTGGCATGCAGATCTTTGTGAAGAAAAAGAATAGTCAAGATCAAATGAGGATAGGAAGGCAATAGTCCTCGGCAAGGGTTCTTACCGAGGAAGCCCACGAGACCCCCGGCAAGGTCCTTGCCGGGGATGACGGCGTGCCGCGACAAGACCCTTGCGGGGCCACCCGGCAAGGCCCTCCCCAAGCACGCCAGCAGGGCCACTGCCAGGCCCACGCCAGCCAAGTCTCCGCCGCCATTCGCATGCAGCTGCCGACCCAACCAGCTGGGCAGGCACCTACGTGGCAACATGCAGCCCTTCATGGAGGCTCCACAACCACGCCACCTCAGCTGCCTGCCTGCCTACATGGCACTGCATGCATCGCTGGCTAGGGCGCGTGTCAAAGCAAGGAGGAGCGGCGACGGACGGGACGGGCCTTGCTCTCGTCCCCGATAAAGTGAAGGGACACCTAAGCCTTGCATTAAATGCACTTTGTCCTGTAATACCAGCGATAAGCTCACAACACTGTAGCACTTTCCACCTCATGTGTGCCACTGTGGCAGCCCCTTTTGCCTATAAAAGGAGGCCCATGGCGCATTGGAAATGGATTCGTCTCTTTCGAACCTGGCAGCACCCAGAGGTAGTTCAAGAGCTCAAGAACACTAAATACATACACCAAAGCAGGATCGTAGGGTTTTACACATCTTTGCGACCCGTACCTGGGTAAATCCCCTTTGTGCTGTCTACTAGTCCCGCTCTTCTCAAGATCCCCGCACCCCGCAACCATAGTAGGGATTCCAGTGATCCCACAGGTGTCGTTTCCCACCGACATTTTTGGCGCGCCAGGTAGGGGGCGCGCAATTGTGAGAATCTGATCTAGCAGCTGACCTAGCTGATCTTCATCGCCATGGCTCCTAAGAAGAAGACGATGATCGGTTCGTCCGGGACCGGATTGCCAGTACCGGTGCGGACCACTAGCGGGCCAGTCGCGGAGAGAACCCGTGGCGCGGCCCGTGAACATCCACATCACCCTGGCAGTCCGGGCCTGGCGAGTGGCGCCGTTCGGACGCCAGGCAACGAGCCACCAGTCACGGGCTCCAGAGATGGAGTCGGGCCCCCCGCAGGCGACGCGGGGCCCTCCAGGGGCACCGCCATCCCGCCAGACGACGGCACGGTAACCTCCAAGACGCCAATGCCGATGCCCATAGTGCGCTCTTCTCACGTTATGCGTGATGAGCAGCGTCACCCTGCCGGTGATCCTGCGCGCCGCCCTGTGAAGAGTCTCGTGCGCCCATCACATGATGAGGAGGACCAGCATGCGCGCCGAGGCGCTGACGGAGGTGGCGAATGGTTGCGGGTCTGTGACGCAGTTCCTTCTAACGTAGTTAGAAGTCGAGGCGCATCGCGGTCCACCCAGCTTTCGCCGCCACCCACGCCAACATAAGCCCTAGCACGCGCGCAACTGCTCCTCGATTTTCCTCCCGCCGCGGAAAAGCTCGACGAATGGAGGGCCACCGTCCAGAGCCTCGGCATCGCCAACAACGATGAGTTGCGGCCGGCGGGACCCATAGGCCGTCGCTCCACCGGGCCACCACATGCCAGCGAAGGCCGTGCCGGAGGCGATGCGGCCACGGTGCACTCCCCTCCTCCATCCCGGCCACCCCGGGTGTCGGTCCGTCGCAACGACGCTTGCGATGATATCTCCATCGCGTCATCCAACCCGCGAACCAACCGCGATCAGCATCAAGTCCTTCGGGAGCGGGTTCATCAGAACGCTCGAACTACCATCGAGCGCCGACGTGACGCGCGCCACCAGTCGGACAGGCGGGCAGGGCCCAATACGTACTACCTAGCGCCCGGGGGCTACGGTGGCCTACCCTACGAGGTGGGTTATCCGGCTTTCACCCGTGAGCTGCGACAGTTCCAGTGGCCCTCCCACCGTACGTTCAAGCCCGACGTTGGCGAGAAGTACAACGACAAGACTCACCCGTCAGAGTTCCTCAACATCTACACCATTGCGATGCAAGCTGCTGGGGCCCGCGACAATAAGGTTCTTGCCAACTACTTCTCGTTGGCACTCAAGCCCAATGTTATGTCATGGTTGATGCACTTGCCGGTGGATTCCATCTCTTCTTCGGTGGATCTGTGCCATGAGTTTGTTGGCGCCTTTACCGGAGGTCACCAAGCTCATGGCCAGGCGAGTGATTTACACATCATCCCCCAGAAGGAAGGAGAAAACTTGCGCAAGTACATCCAAAGGTTCAGCCGCGTGCAGTACAACATCCCTGATGTTCATCCCGCCACCGTGATCAGTGTGTTCCACCAGAATGTGCGCAACCGCAAGATGCGTGAAGAGCTGGAGATGAACAAGGTTAGGGATGTGGCCGAGCTTTATGTCCTGGCCGATCGATGCGCGAGCGCTGAAGAGGGAAGGAAGTACCCCGGCGAAGATGCCGGCACGGAATCCGACTCCACTGGCGACACCGCCACCCCAGCGAAGAAGGGTCGGCGCCGTAACAGGAAGCGCAAGGGCAAAGCAGTGATTGCCGTTGAGGGATCCGACGACACAGGCGCCACCAAGAAGACCAAGACGAGCGACCCCGGCAAGGAGGTTGCCGGGTGTGTCGCTAGTCGGGCCTTGGCGGCCGCCGACAAGCCAGGAGGCTCCGACAAGCAGTATTGCAAGATCCACCGCACCAAGGGCCATGACCTCCAAAACTGCCGGCAGGTAGAGCTGCTCGCCGAGAAGCAGAAAGCCGAGTATGAGCGGCGGGACAAGGAGAAAGGCCCAGACGGTGCTAAGGGATCCGACAAGAAACGTGGCAGCCAAGGAGGCCGCCGCGGCAAGGATAATTAGCAGGAGAGGCCCGCCCGAGGCCGCGACAAGAAGCAGGAAGGCGATGATCATGACGAGGACGATGAGTCCAGCAACCACGAGTTTCAGAAAGCCACAGAGGCCATGTGCGTCGATGGTGGCACCTCGCTGCATACGTCGCACCGCCAACTCAAGTAGTGGGCGCGTGAGATCACGGTGGTGGATCCATCGTTCAACGCACGGAAGCCGCTGAAATGGTCCAGCACGCCCATCATATTCGACACCGAGGACCACCCTGACCGCACTACTGCGGCCGGGTGCTTTCCATTGTTGGTTTCACCAGCAATCCGCAACCTCAGGGTGACAAAGATGTTGGTTGATGGCGGGGCCGGCCTGAACTTGATCTCGCATGTTGTGGTCAAAAGGCTGCAGATCCCCGATGGAGACCTCGAGGAGATGGGCGCGTTCCAAGGGTTTAACCCGGGGAGGAGCCAGCCAAAGGGAAAGGTCACGCTGCCCGTGACATTCGGAGGCGAGTTGAACCACAGGACAGAAAGGATTGTTTTCGATGTAGCCGAGATCCCTTTGCCTTACAACAGGATCCTCGGCCGCCCGACACTAGCCAAGTTCATGGCGGCTTCACATTACACTTACAACATGCTGAAGATGCCCGGGCCGATGAACATCATCACTGTCCCCTCCGACAAGAAAGATGCGTTGATCTGCGCCGACCAACTCTACCGAGAAGCAGTTGCAGCAGCTGTCGCTAAGGCACCTGCTCCTGCCGATGGAGCCCCGAGGAGGAAGAAGACCGGCGAGACCCCTCACACCCACTCCGGCAAGCGCACCTCTTCGGGGTGTTGCGCTCCTGTTGAGGACGTGCCAGAGAGCTCCGCCGACAAGAGCATGAAGTCCAGAGCCACACCACCAACGACCAAGAAGGTGCCCGTCAAGGAGGATGACACGGGGGAGCTTTTACCATAAGCTCCACCCTCGACGGCAAATAGGAAAGCGAGCTCGTCACCTTGCTGCGGGCGAATGTCGATGTGTTTGCATGGCAAGCCTCCAACATCCCCGGTGTTCCCAGGGAGGTGATTGAGCACCACCTTGTTGTCTGTCCTCATGCGCGGCCCGTCAAGCAGATGGTCAGGAAGCAAGCTCTAGAGAGGCATGAGTTCATCACGGAGGAAATCAGAAAGCTAGAGGCGGCAGGTTTGGTGAGAGGAGTACTCCATCCGACATGGTTGGCCAATCCGGTAGTAGTGCGCAAGGCAAATGGGAAGTGGAGGCTGTGTATTGATTACACAGACATCAATAAGGCCTGTCCAAAGGATCCCTTCCCGTTACCGCGCATCGACCAGATTGTTGACTCCACGGCTGGGTGTGACCTGTTATCATTCCTTGACGCCTACACGGGATACCACCAGATCTTCAGGACAAAATAAGATGAGGAAAAGACAGCATTCATCACCCCATGTGGTACCTATTGCTTTTTACGGATGCCTTTCGGGTTGAAGAGTGCTGGCTCAACCTTTGCAAGAGCAGTCCAAATTGGTTTTGAACCCCAGCTACATAGAAATATGGAAGTTTATATGGATGACATAGTGGTCAAAAGCAAGGACAAAGCAACACTTGTACAAGATCAGGAGGAAACATTCGGAAACCTGCGCAAGATCAACCTCAAGTTGAACCCTGAGAAGTGTGTCTTCGGTGTCCCGTCCGGCAAGCTTCTCGGGTTCTTTGTGTCGCAGCGCGGGATTGAGGCAAACCCAGACAAGATTAGGGCCATCGAGCAGGTTGAGGCGCCCAAGTGGATCAAGGACGTGTGTCGGCTCACTGGCTGCGTTGCCGCCATGAGCAGATTCATCTCCAAATCCGCGGAGCGTGCCCTCCCCTTTTTCAAGATCTTAAAGAAGACGGGCCCAGTGGAGTGGACCCCAGAGGCTGAGGCGGCGTTGCAAGACTTGAAGAAGTACCTCTCCTCTGCCCCGGTGCTGGTTGCGCCCAAACCACAAGAATCATTGCTGCTATATCTAGCGGCAACAAACCAAGTGGTTAGCGCCGCATTGGTGCCGTAGAGAGAGGTCGATGAGGAGATAGCAGCAGCGGCAGAGTCAACGGTTGGCAGGCCAGAACCCTCCCAGGCAGGGCTCAGTCCCGGCAAGACTGAGTCCCCGGCAGGGCTCGGTCCCGGCAAGACTGGCGCCAGTACGACAGGACCCGCACGGCCAGGTGAAGTGGCGCAAAGGAAGAAGATGGTGCAGCACTCGGTTTACTTCGTCAGCTCCCTCATGCAGGGAGCTAGGTCGAGGTATTCAGGTGTGCAAAAATTGCTCTTTGGCCTCCTTATGGCCTCGAGGAAGTTGCGCCACTACTTCCAAGAGCACGAGATCACCGTGGTTACCCACCTTCCGTTGCAACGGATACTGCATAACCTAGATGCGACGGGAAGGATCGTGGAATGGGCCCTGGAGCTGTCAAGTTTTGGTCTAAAGTTTGAAAGTACCTCGACGATCCAGAGCAGAGTCTTGGCAGAGTTTGTGGCAGAATGGACCTCGACGCCTGACGAAGAGGTACAGGAGACTACTCTTCCTAGCGAGGAAACAAGCGGCAACTGGATCATGTACTTTGATGAGGCCTTTTCACTGTAAGGCGCCGGTGCTGGTGTGCTGCTTGTCACACCCACCGGAGAGCACCTCAAGTATGTCATCCAAATGCACTTTCCCTGGGAGATGTCAACCAACAACATCGCGGAGTACGAGGGTTTGCTTGCCGATCTCAGGATCGCGACGGACCTTGGAGTTAAAAAGCTCATCGTCAGGGGAGACTCGCAACTCGTCGTTAGGCAGGTTAACAAAGATTATCAAAGCCCGTTGATGGAAGCTTACGTAGATGAGGTGAGGAAACTGGAGGAGCGCTTTGACGGTATACAAGCGGAGCATGTCCCTCGGACGGAGAACGACATCGCCGACTACCTGTCAAAGCGCGCTGCCCTCAAGCTACCTGTGGAACCAGGTACTTTTGTGCTTCAGTTAACTCAACCATCCGTCGAGCCGTCGACCGGGCAGAACAAGCGAAGGAAGCTAGGCTCCGGCAAGTACTTCCCCATCGAGCTCCCTGGAGCCATCGGCGAAGATGTTGCCGTGGATGCCGATCCTGTCGCAGGACAACCGACTCCAGCAGGACCTCAGGTCATGGCCGTGGAGACGGCCGCTCCCGTGGCAGAAGAGATGCCTTTGGTCCTTGTTGTCGAGCCGCAGGCTCCGACATGGACGCAACACACCGTCCGATTCCTTAAAAAAGGAGAGCTTCCTAAGGAGCAGGAAGAAGCAGAAAGAGTAGCCCGCCGGTCTGCTCTGTACCAATTCATTGATAACGTATTGTACAGAAAAAGACCGAATGGGGTGAAATTGAAGTGCATCTCCCGGAAGGAAGGACTAAAGTTGTTAGCAGAGATACATGGAGGCATATGTGGCTCCCACATAGGGTCGAGGGCCCTTGCCGGCAAGGCTTTCCAGCAAGGTTTCTTCTGGCCCACCGCCCTCCAGGATGCGACGACACGAGTAACCAAGTGTGAAGCGTGCCAGTTCCATTTGAAGAAGCTTCATCAACCAGCTCAAGCCCTTCAAACTATCCCTCTCTCCTGGCCCTTCTCGGTCTGGGGGCTCGACATATTGGGCCCCTTCCCCCATGCTATCGGGGGCTTTGAGTACTTGTACGTCGCAATCGACAAGTTCACAAAGTGGCCAGAGGTGAAAGCAGTGAGGAAGGTGATGGCGCAGTCAGCCATCAAGTTCTTCAAGGGACTAGTGTGCCGTTTTGGGATACCCAACAGGATCCTCACCGACAATGGCACACAGTTCACAAGCCACGCCTTCATGCAATACATTGAGGATCTCGGCAGCAGGGTCTGTTTTGCCTCTGTGGCACATCCACGGAGCAACGGCCAAGCGGAGAGAGCAAATGCTGAAGTCCTACGAGACTTAAGAACGAAGACTTTTGACAGTCTGCGCAAAAATGGAAGACGCTGGATTGATGAGTTGCCGACGGTTCTTTGGTAGATCAGAACAACGCCAAATCGAGCCACCGGCCAGACACCCTTTGCCCTGGTCTACGGGGCAGAAGCAGTTCTCCCCACGGAACTCATATACGGGTCACCTCGAGTGCTCGCTTATGATTAGCTTGAGCAAGAGCGATTGCGGCAAGATGATGCAACGCTCCATGAGGAAGATCGTCTCCTAGCGGATATGAGAGTAGCACGCTACCAGCAAGCCTTGCGCCGCTATCATAGTCGCAAGGTCCATGCCCGGAGCCTTGAGGAAGGCGACCTTGTTCTTCGGCACGTTCAATCAGCCAAGAATTCCAACAAGTTGACACCAAAGTGGGGAGGCCCTTATCGGGTAACATGAGTCACCAGGCCCGACGGAGTTCGCCTAGAGACCGAGGATGTCGTTCCAGTGAGTAACTCCTGGAACATCGAGCATCTTCGCAAGTTTTACCCATAAGGCGTGGTTGCCGGGCCTCCCGGAAAGCCACCCTTTTGTACAAGCCTTGCCGGCAGGGCATGTAACCCTTTGTACAAAGCCAGGCGCAGACCCTGAGCACTAATAAAACGAAGCGCTGGCGCCCTAAGTTATAGCATGCATGCTAGGTCGAGTCTCCTCCTCGATTAGGGTTGATAGCGCTTGGCGGCGGCTAACCCCTAGCTTAGAGGTCAAGTGTGCATCTCTCTGTTTCTTCCCTGTCCTTTTTGGTTCGCAGGGACGCGTAAGTATTTCTGCCGAGCTGTTTGGAAGAGAGGAACGGACTGGTGCCCAAACCCCGCCAAGCCAAGGTTGCCGGGGGCTGCAAGTACAAGGATCCGTCCGCGGGAAGCCAAGGTTGCCGGGGGCTGCAGATCCAGATAAGTTCTCTATCCTCTATCAAGCATTTCGTTATGGACTGGGATACGTGAAACCACATTTTACTTCTAGGCTACCGCGCTCCCCTTTTTCAGCACCCAAGGAACATCCCCTGGGTCTGAGTTTGGTCATAGCCGCGGCAGCAAAGAAGAGAAACGAGGATCCTAAGCCCACCTCATCCCTGCCTCCGCCAAGGGCGTGAGAAAGGTCGAGCGAAGTGGGGGGACGACAAGGCCTGTTGCCGGGCAAAAAACGTTTGTCTTAAAAAAATAACGAGGATTCACTCCTTGTCGTGGGTTCCACCCACGAACAAAAAACCCAGCAAACATCCCTTTTTCAACTAAAAAAATCCCGTACAGGTACAGTTCATACGAAATAAAAAACATAAGCAAGGGGATTACAAGTTCTAAAGTTAACAAAGGCCCGAAGGCTTACAAGACTAAAAAGAGATAAGGTGCCCGTAACCCCTTTCTTGTCCCTCTCCCTAGGGAATGAAACAAGAAAGCAGAAGGGCAAAAGGGGCGCCTAGGCAAGCTACAGGTGGCAGAAGACACCAAGAAAACATCTCAGCGGTCGTCCAGAGGCTGGATGGTGATGGCGGCGCCGGAGGAAGAGCTCGAAGACGAGGCGGCAGGACGTCAATACGCGATGAAGGCATCAGTGCCCGCTTACTCCGACTTGACAGCCTGGCCGCCCGCCCTCTTCCTCTTCTGCAGCCTCCCAACGCCAGCCGCCCAAGGAGACGACCCCGAGAAGTTCAAGGAGTCGGTGACACGGATTGTGGGGTCGCCGGTGCCGCCCAGAGTGGCGCTCGACGCCTAGTCGGCCCGTCATCCTGCCGCCCGCTGCCCTCGTCGTCGCTGCCATTGTCCTCCTTGCCACTCTTGCTTGAGGAGGAATCTTCGTCGTCAGAAGAGCTCTCCATGCATCACCTCACGCGAGTCCCGAAGTGCCCGAAGATCTTGACAAAGAGGAGGCCACCCTCCATTAGTTTGAAATGGAGAGTGAGCCCCTCCGTCAAGCTGTGGATGCGAGCAAAGGTCTTCCACCCTCGGCGGAGATACATGACGTGAGGGGCAGGGAACTCGACGTCGGCCCACGCGCCGCTGTTCCCACAACCCCTCATGTGCAGCCGCAATGCCTGTGGCGGATCCAGCTCCATCTCCCGTGCGAATGGAGTCAGAAGACGAAGACGATGGCGTGGCGGCTGGCGCAACCTGATGAAGAACTCGCAAGGGTTGTCCCCGACGTGGCCCTCCACCGAAGGAGGGGCCACTGGCGGAGGCGAAGCCGATCTGCCGCCCCGTCCTCCTCCCCCTCGAGCGCCACGATGGCCTCGACCTCGCCCCCTCCCCCTCCCTCTAACAGGCGGCTCCGCCACCACGAGCTCTGGGGGAGGAGCGATGCGTTGTCGAGCTGAGACCCTTGCCGCCACCGATGAAGCGTCGCCACGCCCCCTCACCATGGCAGAAGAAAGGAGGAAGTAGGAATGGGGAGAGGCAGATGGCGAAGGGTTGAGAGGCACCGTTCCTCCCACTCTCCTCTTTATAAAGGGGCGGGGGCGAGGCTCGGCCACCCCCTCCCGGCTAATCCGGCCCGTTGAGGTGACAGCAAGTGGGGCGTCGACCGCCCTCCCCGCTCCATTGAAGGCGCGTGGGAATCGACCCACGCACGCGCGCGACTTCCCACATCCCGCGTGCCTGTCATTCGCCCTACGTCGTGCATGCAGCGAACGTGGCGCAAGGGATAGGCGCAGTGGGATGCGTAGAGCGACCGTTCCCAAGCGAGAGCAGTAAATGAGCAGCGGTCCTGCGGTCTTAAAGAGACACGCTACCCGCCTCTTTACTGTCCACCACGGGATGATGCCAACATGCTTCCGTCATACACGCGCACGACCCCCACGTCGCGTGTTCAACGCGAGTCATGGGGAAACACAACGGACGAAACAGTTATCGCCGTAAAAATCCGCCCCAACTGCCCGCGCACCGTTCTGGGCCTGGCCCAACAACGTGCTGCACTTATGTATGGCCCAGGCCCGGGGGATCCTGTTGGTGTACAAAAGTAGGGGCTCTGCTTTTGACCCCTTTACTTATGCACGGGCAGTCAGAGCCACCCGCCACGGCCACGCATAACAGGGCAGGAAAGGGAAGCCGGAGAGAAGCCAAAGGCACAAGACAAACAAAGCAACGACAAGGACCAAGGCCACAAAGATCGGATGGACAAAGCAGGTTGGTCAGCATCAGCGGCCCCGACAAGACCCTTGTCGAGGCAGCTCGCCCACACCAGCTGAGCGAGCCACCTTTGAGCCCACCAACACTAAACAAATGCATTGGGACAGGGCTCGGGAGGCACCTCCGTGGTGGCATGCAGATCTTTGTGAAGACAAAGAATAGTCAAGATCAAATGAGGATAGGAAGGCAACAGTCCTCGGCAAGGGTTCTTACCGAGGAAGCCCATGAGACCCCCGGCAAGGTCCTTGCCGGGGATGACGGCGTGTCGCGGCAAGACCCTTACCGGGCCACCCGGCAAGGCCCTCGCCAAGCGCGCCAGCAGGGCCACTGCTAGGCCCACGCCAGCCAAGTCTCCGCCGCCGTTCGCATGCAGCTGCCGACCCAACCAACTCGGCATGCACCTGCTTGGCAACATGCAACCCTTCGTGGAGGCTCCACCACCGCGCCACCTCAGATGCCTGCCTGACTACATGGCACTGCATGCATCGCTAGCCTGGGCGCGTGTCAAAGTAAGGAGGAGCGGCGACGGACGGGACGGGCCTCGCTCCCGTCCCCGATAAAGTGAAGTGACACCTAAGCCTCGCATTAAAATGCACTTTGTCTTGTAATACCAGCGATAAGCTCACAATATTGTAGCACTATACACCGCCCGTGTGCCACTATGGCAGCCCCTTTCGCCTATAAAAGGAGGCCCATGGCGCACTCGAAAAGGATTCGGCTCTTTCGAACCTGGCAGCACCCAGAGCTAGTTCAAGAGCTCAAAAACACTAAATACATCCATCAAAGCAGGATCATAGGGTTTTACGCATCTTTGCGGCCCGAATCTGGGTAAATCCCCTTTGTGCTGTCTACTAGTCCCGCTCTTCTCACGATCCCCGCGCCCCGCAACCATAGTAGGGATTCCAGTGATCCCATAGGTGTCGTTTCCCACCGACACCTGCCACCACCTCACATCGCCCACCGCCAGCCAGGAGCCAGATCCGGATGGATCTAGCCAGACTCGCGCTGGCACGCCTCCGCCCGAAGTGGTATCTCCCGTGGCCGCAGCATCGCAGCCCCCCCGCCCTGCTCGCCGGCGCGCCACCACCTGGTTCTTCCGCCGCCGAACAGAAAGAGCGCCATCGCGTTGCAGGGCCTCGCCACAACCCCGCACCACCGCTCGACCACCCATCTCACGCCAGTCGTGGCGCACGAGCGGAGGGGAAGAAGAGGCCCCGTCGCCGTCACCGCCAGCCGGGCATCGCCCGACGGCGTCCCTGGGCGGCGGCGAGGGGGAAGGGCAGAGGAGGGAGGGTTGGAGGCGCGGTGTTTAGGGTTCCCTCGGTCGCTTGCTAGAGCAACACGGGAAGGGAGAACAAAAAGAAACTAACTTAGCCCATATATGAGTTGGGTATAAGGTTTCCCGGGCGTATTTGGACCATACACCATGTAGGTGCGGCCTATCCCGAACTCTATTTTCTCTTTCTTTTTTTTAGGTCTTCATCCCACCAATCACAACATGTGTCCAAATAATTTTGTCTCTTCTTTCGACCAATCACACCCATCTATCCAAACAATTTTTAATTGAAAAGACATGATTTTGTGGGCAACCGCACGTCATGGTTGTATATAGTCCTGGCCATCTCAAGCCCGACCCTGTCGGCCCACCCAGACCCGGCCCTAAAATCCTGGGCCTAGGTCCGATGGGCTTGCCCATGGGCCGGGCCTGGGCCTGAGTTTTGAGCCCACTAGTAGGGCTTGGACGGGCCTGTGCTTGACATATTGGCATTTTAAGGAAGAGGCCCGGCCCACGGCCCTAAGCCCTAAGGGCTTTTTAGGGCTTTTTACCAGATGGACCGGGCTTGGGCTTAAAAAATAGGCCCAGTGATAGGGCTTGGGAGGGCATGGGCCTCAGTTTTCTGTCGTGGGCTTTTTTAGGCCCGGCCCAAGCCCTGCCCGGCCCGGCCCATGGCAAGATATACTTGTATATGCTCTTCTTGCAAGGCACCCAAGGAGGACCTGCGTAGCTTGGCCTTTTTTTGCTTTGCTCACCACCAACCAAAAGATCAACTGAAGGAAAAGCAAAAGAAAATATTTGGGGAACAAATCCCCAGACTCGGAAACAGAGGAAGACGAATCAATCAGAGAGGAAGTGGCATGCACACGCGTCACCTCCTCGGGGAGCCCACATCGCCGCTGCTTCTCCAGCTACATATTCTTCCTCACCCCCGGTAACCCACGCACGCCCGTCCTTCTCCCCCTCTCCTCGGAGCACCTTCGCTTTCACATTATCGGGGAACATTCTTCTCTCTCTCTCTCTCTTCCAAGAAGTCCGGGAGAATCTCATCTGCCCCCCTTGACCTGTGAATTAGTTAGTTTCGTCCTGCCCAGATCCTGGTGGAGCGGCAAGCCTGCAGCAATCCGTGGGCAAACATGAGTGGGTTGAAAAAGAAGTTTTTTTTTTCTCTTTAGCAAGTGAGTGGCTCAAGACTATTGATTTTTTCTACTGTATTGGGATTTAGTCCTGTTAATTAATTCGCATAGTTTGCACTAGTGATTTTTTTTGAGCTGAAGCACTAGTGATATTCTGGTTGGGCTTGGGAGCAAACACCTTTATTGCACAAGTATATTCTGACTGCGCCATTGGTCCTGAACTCCTGATACTGCCAAAGGAAGCTCCTTTCTGTTCTTGTTGCTATCTTTTCCCTAAACAACCTGTAAATACTATCTGGAAGAACAACTGAGTTTCCATATGGTTAGGAAGTGCTAATTTTGCTTCAGAAGGTCCAAGAACTGTTTGGTAGCTTTCCAGATCACTCGAGTGTGCATAGGCTTTTCATCAAAAGACTCTTAAGGTCAAGTTTGTTGTCGACCCACTTAGCTAGGTCCTTAAGTTCATTATGTATGTGGGCGTCGGTTATAAATACAATACCATGTTCGTCATTGCTTATCTTCTGCTTCCTGAGCTGAGCATTATATTGCTTCATGTTAGTAGTAGTACCTGATGAAATATGCATTGGTTGTAGCAGGAACCAGAACTAAATCATATAGTTGTTTTATGGCACGCTTCTGATGGCCAACACTACAATGGGAAGTACCACTCGATCATGCGATGTGTACCTGCTGTTCAATGGCGAAACACTGCTTCCAAATGGTGTCCGTGCTTTCCTTTGTACTGTTGCCCTAGCGTACTGTTTTATTGGTTTATCCGCGATCACTGCCCGGTTCTTCAAGTCGATGGAGAGCATCACAAACCACTCTCGGGAGGTAGTTACAATTGATACAGAAACAAATACGCCTATCGTGAAGCATGAGAAGGTTTGGAACTACACTATAGCGGACATTGCTCTGCTTGCTTTTGGTACCAGCTTTCCCCAGATCTCCCTTGCAACAATCGATGCAATCCGTAATCTCGGTCAACTGACAGCAGGAGGTATAGTTAACTGATTGACGTAAATATTTTGACACAAATCTTATTTAATTGTATCTAATTTGGTAGTACTTCTGTTGCAGGTTTAGGTCCAGGTACACTTGTGGGTTCTGCTGCGTTCGATCTGTTCCCGATCCATGCTGTCTGTGTGGTTATGCCAAGGGCAGGCTCTATGAAAAAGATTTCCGATTTAGGTGTTTGGTTAGTTGAGCTGTTTTGGTCATTCTGGGCATACATCTGGCTGTATATTATTTTAGAGGTAAAGTCATATTCTCTTGTACTGCTATCTAACTGTAATTACTGAGTACAGTTGGTAATAATGAACACTTTGCACTTATGTGTAGGTGTGGACACCTAATGTGATCACCCTCTGGGAGGCCCTGCTAACAGTTTTGCAGTATGGATTACTTTTGGTTCATGCGTATGCGCAGGATAAGCGGTGGCCATATGTGTCAATCCCTTTGTATGGTTCTAGTCCTCAAGATATTTCTCTTACCTAAATTGCATGTCACCAATTGGTCATTGAGAAATTAATTATGCGTTTATTTTTTCTGATGTTTGCAATTTGATGTGTTGCAATCAGGGTCAGAGGTGAGAGACCTGAAGATTGGGTTCCAGCAGAAGATACTTCACTTCACCATGACAAAAATTGTGATGAAAATAGTAACATACTACCCAGCGAGAATGATGATGTGGATATATTCTCCATTCATTCTTACAGCAATGCAGGTAAACAGTTTCTGAACATTGGGTACTGTTTCCTCTAATGAACCTATATTCTTTGTATGTAACCAGAAGAGCCAGAGTTTATACACATTCACATGTGTAGTCCAATAAATGATTAAGTGCCTATCAGTAGTTAACTTATCCAGTCTCCATCAGATTTCGCATTTCTGTTTGAAACTACATGGGAGTTAATTTGTGAATTACAACTCTAGCACTCATGTGACATTTTGCAATTACACTAATTTGTCTGTACTACAAAATACATTTGTTCTTCACGGGGGATGTTTGATGGTACTTGTAGTTTATGCAGATTGACTATCCATTAATATACCGAAAAAGGCTACCGCCCCGCTTTATATATAAAGCAAAGGTCAACATCACCTGGTACAAACGCACGCCACCACCACACACACCCAAGGTAGGATACATAGGCGCTGAGCGCAGCAACACCACCCCTAGCACTACAACCACGAAGAGATGAAGCCGCATACGACGAACCGTGGACTCCAAGGTGGCGCCTTCAGGAAGGATACGGCACCGAAGCGCCGCCCCCGCTCGATCCGAGGATCAGAGTTTCCCCTGGAGCCGCATGATGGGCAATGAGAGCCGCGACGACGCCTTCAAGAAGGGAACGAGCTTCGCGTCGCCGGTCCGTCCGAAGATAGAACAGGTTTTCACCCCGGCCAACACTCACCGCCACCGAACGCCACACCCTGGCTACCACGCCGCCCACACGGCCATGGCCACCGGGCAGCACCAAGCCACGGGCTCTGCCTAAGAGCACCGCGCTGCCGCTGCCCCGGCTTCCAAGACCTTGACACCACCTCACCTGAGACCCACCGCTACCCCAACCAAAGAGACAAGCGGAAAGGTCCCTCCTTTCGCACCCCTGGGCGACGAGACCCAGTAGGCCGGCCAGCACTGGCATCCATTGACCCGTCCCGAAGCCCCGTGCGCAAGACGAGCTCGGTCCTGCAGCACCGTGAGGGGGATGAGGTCAGTCCTGTTGCACCGTGCGCGAGACTAGCTCGGTCTGGTCGCAATGTGTGCGAGACGAGCAATGGACCGCAGCTGGGAGAGGGCCAGTCCTTCGATGGAAGTAGCGCCCGCGCGACGAGGAGATGGGGCGAAGGTCGAAACGGTCCGATCGCAGACGAGCCGACGCCGGAGAAGCCGTCCGCCTCCGCAGGCAGATCCGCCGAGCCACCGTGAAGCCGCCACGACACCGAGAGGCCACCATGCGCCGGACCTCCCCACGCCGCCGCCCACGGCCGGAGCAACGACCACACCCGGCCGCTACCATACTCGCATCGCCCGGCGAGCTCCACGTGCCGGAGCCGCCGGGCACGCACCACCAGATCGGCCCCACGCCATCACCGGGCCGGGCTGATCAGAACCAGCCCCCCAGCAGCCGGCCGCACCACCCAGACCCGCGCGCACCACCAATGCCATCCGGGAGGGCGGATCCATGCCGCCCTCGCCTGCACCTCGACGAAAGAAGCCCGACGGATCTGGCCGAAGCCCAGCTGCCACCACTGCCACCGCCACGGGCACCACCAGCCACTGCACCGCCTGATTCCCAGCTACGCCTGCCACGCAGTATCGCGTCGCCCGTCGCCAGCGCCGTGTCCCAGCTGGAAGGAGCAGCCCCGTGCCGGTCCCCTCCTGCGAGGAATCAAAAATGCCCCGCCGTCACCGCCGCCGGGCGGGCTTTGCCCGGCCGAGCCCTGTGGCGGCGGCGGGGGAGGGGGGAGAAGAGCTGGGGGACCCTGGTGGCGGCGGGCTTTCCTCCCGGCTGCCGCACGGGGGCGACACGGGAAGGAGGGGAGGGAGATACTTGCCTCTCTGGCTTCTTTTCTTGAATCCATCCATTAATATTTCTCGGCATTACGTACTCTAACACTACCCCCACCTGGACATGCAGCTTGTCCTCGACCTGCAGCCTAACCAACTTATAACCATGACTCGACGCAACACAAACCTAACACCTAAAAACAAGCCTTTTACATCTCGGCTTGTTTTATTATTCTCAACCTAAAATGGACTGAGGCGCTTTATTCTCAACCTATATAGTCAGGCAGACGTCTACCCTAGCCGCTGCCGTTTTCTCGTATGGTTTCTCACCGCCGTTCCGGACCATTGCACTGCCAATCAAGTCTTCTCCATCCCTCCTTTCGGCGTGCACCGGGAGAAGGTACAGCAGGCCTCCGGAACCCCGCCTCTGGTGATCCTGTACGGGAGAGGGGCGATCAGGTTTTTGGGGAGCGCACTCGCGCGACTGCTGGCAGCGACGACTTCGCGAACGACGACTTCTTCCCCGACCTCGGCAACCTCATCCTCGACGACATGGGCGACAACGTCAACGCCGGCGGTGCTGCTCCCGCTGCACCGTATGTGATTCTATCTTTCCTGTTCGAGATCGTGGTAGAATTCATGTTTCTAGTATGTGCCCTAGATGTGATCTGTTCATCTACTATGCTAGTTCGCATGATTAGTTCAATCTCTGCTACTGTAGTCATGATTTATCTTCTGTTAATTCGGATTAATTCTCGTAGTAATTTGCTCATATTTTCAACAGATTTCCCATGTCTCAGCAGCATGGGGGAGCCGGTGTCCTCGGCCGGAGTTGCATCTACTTGCGGGCGACCTCACTGTGACGATCACATCTACAGGTATGCTAGCTCTTCCTCCTCTTCTTTGGTCAATTTTGATTTGATCCATAGAGTGCCAGGAGTTTTAGGATTAGTCATTGCTTGTATCTGCTGTGCGTGACATGACCTTCTAATTACTGAATTACTGCTCATTGTTCTATCATAGAGGAGACATGCTGAATAATGGTAGTATGTGTGTGATGTATCTACTCTATTTTTCCCCTTCTTCACTTTAAGAATTATTTATGTGCTAGCTGCAGATTCGGAGGTACAAACGACTGGTAAAGAAGCTCCTTCAACTATTTGATTTAAGGTATGCTTTGACTACTTTCTTTTTTCTTTCTCTCTTCATGTTCTCACGGTTTTGTCTCTTTTTAAAACCCCAAACAGAGAAGACATGGGTTGGTGCTGAAAATATATGTGTTGGCTATAGGGCCATAGAAATAATGATCGATGATCAAATCCATCTCTGCATTTAAAGGATGACTCCTTCGGCGGTGTGCTGTCAAATTTGATGTAGATATCCATCCGAGTCTTTCCTTCCTCATTAACTTGAAATACTGCCTAACTCAGTTTTTCTGTGTGCAGGAAGTTGAGCATGCCTGCCTTATGATCAATCCTGACAGTGTGCAGCATGATATGCACTTCTGCTGTTCTGTCTAGTTAGTGCTATAGTTCATTGGTTGCTAAAATTGATTGCTCATCTCCTGCTTAGTGAAACGGTACACACTGAATTTAGATTTCAGTGCGAATAAATCATTGTGCCATGTTCAAAATTAGAATTACAGAGAAGGAAATTTTGTGATTAGGCTGCTGGGTGTTTCTTTTCAAGTAAATGGCAATGCTAAGTTGCTGGTTTAACTTAGGTATGTAGGATAATTTTTCCTCTCTTTTGCTCAAATCTGGAGACTAGCCAATGAGATGTGCAGAGTATTTTTGATTCTGTCCTTTTTCTGCAGTATTGTAGGGATGGACATATGGATTGAGTACCCTATTGAAAGCTACACAGATCTTAGCAGCCAAGAACTTCTATTAGAATGTATATTCCAACTCCTCTTATAATCTTGAATGCTTCTCGGTCGTAAAAACTGCAACTTATATTTCTTTCTGGATTCAATACTTCGGTCTGCAACTTATGTTTCTTTCTGGAAACAATACTTCAGTCATATACTTGTCACAATGCAACATTAATAACATAAATAGGAATTTTTGTCAAATTGTGAAACTGTAATTAATATCTTCATTCTCTGATCAACTCCATGTATTTGTGAGCTTAATAAAGTAGTTGTGGTACTGAATCATTTGCTTTCGGTTTCTCCTGGTTTTTTGAACAAAAGCTATTGTATTGTTTGCTTGCAGAGCTTCGATGGAGAAAAGTTATTATGGATGGTCTTTTGTACTATGTGCTTCAATCAGAGCTTCGATTTTCTTAGCCGGCAACAAGGTACATTCTACGTCATCGTTTCTTAGTTATTACATTTCTCCCATTTGTTACTTATTTATAGGAAAACCTATCAAATCTCAAGGCACCTTAAGTGCATGATGGTTTTTAGTCTGTTATAGGAATGAATACTAATTGCTGGCACTCACTAATAGGTGTAAGATAGCTTTGTGGATGGTTTGGTGCCTTTGGAGCTTCCTCCATTGATGCATGCATTCTATTCTGCACATACCCTTCATCTCCTACCTCCTCGGTTCGTCCTCTTGGTCTGGCTGCACAAGCACTTTGCATAAGGTTTGTACTCTTTCGGTTACCTAATTTGGTTTGTTTTGAATGTTTTGAGGCTCAGTGTTCGTGCTCTCTGCTGTGATTGGGCGGTTGAAATCAATTTATCTGGATAGCGAGGAGCAATTCAGTAATCATTTACACACCATGTATACTTCATTTTATTTCATGTATAACCTATATAAGACAGAAAGTGGGTAGCTCCTCCGTTTCAATGCTAGCCTGAAAAATACTGAGTTTCCCTTTAGATAATTTCATGTATAACATGTATAAGAAAGTACCATTACTTGAAAATTTATAGCGTGCAGACCACCACAAAGAATAATCTGCCTTTAGATAATTTGAGTGGATGCTCATTTGATAGTTAATCAATTATGCTCATAACGAGGGCGTCTGGAGCAAGCTGCCTGCCTCCAAGAGCGCCTTTTCCTAGGGGTATCATAATGACCTGTGTATTTCCTATGATTAATTGATGTAGTAGATTTGAAGTTAAGGGATTGGTGTTGCAATTTGGGATGCGGTGACAGTGACTTTGCATTTTAGAGTAGCGGCATACATCTATATATAAGAATACCTATGTTCCGAATTTATCTTTAGCCTATGCTTCGGTTCAGGTGCGTAATTCTTGACTATAGTGGGCGTTGTGTTGTTGCTCCTGTGATAGGTTGTTTATTTGGACTTGTGCTACAAAGATGTAGTTTCTGCAAAAAGAAAATGCTACATTTTTTACTAGCAAAGATGTCGATCTTGCACATTCAGCTTTCTGCGCACGGTCTCACTGTCATCTTGTAGAGTCTATTTGTAGCGTTGAATACAGAATTTTAACCCTCCTATTTTAGAGTATGAATCAGAATCTAAATCAACAACTGTAAAAATGATTAGTAATTGTGCTCACTTTTCAGACCCTCCTCCTGTTCTTGCTACCGAACCCCTGCCACCATCATGTCCAGATTGTCCGTATTCATGGTTGTAGCGCCAAGGTCACCACATCTTACATCCTGATGCATGTAAGACAATATGATTAAGGTCCCTGTATTTTGTTAATTTCCGGGCTTGCTAGCGTATATATTCATTTCTATTTTGTGCTCACTGGGACCTTGCGTAGAAGAGGTGTTAGGTTGAAGCATGAGGCTGCACTACTAGGTAAAAACCTATACACAAAATCTTACCAGCAGCGCGCTTTTAAAAAAAGGCGCTGCTGCTACTTAGCAGTAGCGCTCTCCAACATGACGCATTGCTGAAACAAATTTAGCAGTAGCGCTGCCCAATAAGCCGCGCTACTGCTATAATTGCCACGACCCTGCTGCCAAGCTAGTTATAGCAGCAGCGCATTAATATAAAGAGCGTTATTGATACAGATCATACCAGTAGCGCCTTCTCTCAATACCAGCTACTGCTAAGTTTACTACAAAAATTTAGTCCCACTTCGCTCCGCGAACAGGGTTTTTACCACCTTAAATATGTTACTTCTCAAACTATCATATCCACTTGGTTTTCATTGAACTCTATGTGTAGAATTTGTGGCCGCAATATGAGTCATCTCCGGTTTCTAAACCGGTGAGGACTCATATTGACAATTCAGATTGTACACAAAAAGATCATCGATGATTAATGTATTTTTGATGTATGTTTTTACATGTTTACACATAGCAGTAGCGCGTTTTGGCTGAAACGCGCTACTATTAGGTCGTTCCGCAGTAGCGCGTTTCTCTATAGCTCGCTACTGCTAAGCCATTCTATCTTCACCAAACGACCGCCCCTCACTATCCTCTCTCCACTCACACTCACACTACTCACTCGATCTCCCACTCAATCGCCTCGTGCCCGCCCTCGCCCCTGCCGGCCCCTGCCGGCCACCGTCGCCTACCCCTCCTCCCTCTGCGCCGCCGTCACCTCTTCCTTCTTACTGGACTCGGTAATACTTTGCCGGCCGCCCTCCTCCCCGCCCCCTCCTCCTAGATCCGTCCTCCATCCACTCCTCCGTTCGCCGGTGTAGGACCTTGAAGTATGTCTAGAGGGGGGGGGTGATTAGACTACTTGACCAATTAAAAACTTAACCTTTTTCCAATTTTAGGCGTTGTCGGATTTTAGCTATCTTTGGACAAGTCAAGCAATCTTCACACAATTCAAGCAAGCATGCAAAGAGTACATGAGCAGCGGAAATTAAAGCATGCAACTTGCAAGAATGTAAAGGGAAGGGTTTGGAGGATTCAAACGCAATTGGAGACACGAATGTTTTTGTCGTGGTTCCGATAGGTGGTGCTATCATACATCCACGTTGATGGAGACTTCAACCCACGGAGGGTAACGGTTGCGCGAGTCCACGGAGGGCTCCACCCATGAAGGGTCCACGAAGAAGCAACCTTGTCTATCCCACCACGGCCGTCGCCCACGAAGGACTTGCCTCACTAGCGGTAGATCTTCATGAAGTAGGTGATCTCCTTGCCCTTACAAACTCCTTGGTTCAACTCCACAATCTTGTCGGAGGCTCCCAAGTAACACCTAGCCAATCTAGGAGACACCATTCTCCAAGAAGTAACAAATGGTGCATTGATGATGAACTCCTTGCTCTTGTGCTTTAAATGATAGTCTCCCTGTCGGTGTCAAAACCGGCGGATCTCGGGTAGGGGGTCCCGAACTGTGCGTCTAGTCGGATGATAACAGGAGACAAGGGACACGATGTTTTTACTCAGGTTTGGGCCCTCTCGATGGAGGTAAAACCCTACTCCTGCTTGATTAATATTGATGATATGGGTAGTACAAGAGTAGATCTACCACGAGATCAGAGAGGCTAAACCCTAGAAGCTAGCCTATGGTATGGTTGTTGTTCGTCGTACGAACTAAAACCCTTCGGTTTATATAGGCACCGAAAAGGGTTAGGGTTACATAGAGTCGGTTACAATGGTAGGAGATCTACATATCCGTATCGCCAAGCTTGCCTTCCACGCCAAGGAAAGTCCCATCTGGACACGGGACGAAGTCTTCAATCTTGTATCTTCATAGTTCAGGAGTCCGACTAAAGGTCATAGTACGGCTATCCGGACACCCCCTAATCCGGGACTCCCTCAGTAGCCCCTAAACCAGGCTTCAATGACGACGAGTCCGACGCGCATATTGTCTTCGGCATTGCAAGGCGGGTTCCTCCTCCGAATACTTCATAGAAGATTTTGAACACAAGGATAGTGTCCGGCTCTGCAAAATAAGTTCCACATACCACCGTAGAGAGAATAATATTTACACAACTTCAATCTACTGTCGTATTCCGTGGCGTGACACCACACCACGGCCAAGCCTTTATTCGAATCGTTTTTACTGTTCCACCTCAGCGCGTTTAGCGAGGCGGTTTCCTTTGCACGTCTTGTCAAAGCAGAGATTGTGTCCCCTTATTTCGAGATTCTCATCAATACGGGCGTGGGTAACCCAACCGCGCCATTGATTACGGCGCCTGGGAGATAAGCGAGTTTTACCAGGCTGGTGGGGACGCATAGCTTCGTCCGCCCATATAAGGGGATAAGGATCCACCTTTTTACCTACGCCTTCTTCCTCCTTTGCTCATCCATTTCCGCGCACTCGAGATCCAGCGCCCAAGTCCGCACATCCCACCTCAACCTTCTCCACCCATGTCCGGAGCGGGAGGCAAGTGGATGACCTCCTCTGTCACAGAGGGGCACATCAAAAAGCTGCGGAAGGCCGGATACTTGTCCAACGACATCGCGCATCGGCTTCCCGACAAGGGGCAGCTCATCCCCA
Organism: Triticum aestivum; assembly: GCF_018294505.1. Classification (NCBI taxonomy): domain Eukaryota; kingdom Viridiplantae; phylum Streptophyta; class Magnoliopsida; order Poales; family Poaceae; genus Triticum; species Triticum aestivum. The sequence continues at coordinate 231,726,712 of NC_057804.1, read as the reverse complement.
CCCCCAGGCCCCATGAGAGGGTGGTGTTCCTCACCCACTTTCTCCGCGGACTAGGTTTTCCACTTCACCCATTTGTCCGGGGGCTCATGTTCTACTACGGCCTGGATTTCCACGATCTGGCCCCGAATTTCATCCTCAAAATCTCGGCGTTCATCGTCGTGTGCGAGGCCTTCCTCTGCATCCAGCCCCACTTCGGCTTATGATTGAAGACCTTCAATGTCAAGCCGAAGGTAGTGGGCGGCCGCCAAGCGGAGTGCAGAGATGCCATGGTGGGCAAGATGCCCAACGTCCTATGGCTCGAGGGCTCCTTCGTGGAGACCATAAAGGGGTGGCAATCGGGGTGGTTCTACATCACCGAGCCGCGTGACCCTAAATGGGCAGCGGCCCCCGAATTCCGATCTGGCTTCCCTACACGGCTCACCTCTTGGAAAGAGACGGGCCTGACATGGGGTAATTTGGAAGAGCTGACCGGACTCCAAACTTGCGTCCAAAACCTGGTGAACAAGAAGCTCAAGCTTGTCAATGTAGTGCAGGTCATGCTCATTCGCCGGATCCTCCCGTGCCAACAACGGGCCTTTAACTTATGGGAGTTTGATCCGGCACTTCACCAAACCTTGAGCAGGCTCTTCGACACTACGTACGAAGATGCCTGGAAGGTGCTGTTCAAGGGCGCCGAGGCTCCCGCAGCCGCTACCGAAGATCGCGGATTCAGCTCGCAGCGTCAAGCCAACGAGGTAAGCTATTTTACCCTTTACAGGACACTTGGTTTTCATAGTTTGACTCTATGCGGGATCTAAAATTCCTTACCTTTGACAGGCTTGGCAGGAGACGTTTGGGCAGGTTAACTGTCCGGCTCCCTTGCCAGAAGACCCAGCGGACGCCCGATTGACGGGTCTGCTGGTTCCGGCACCTCACGTAGTACCGGAGAAGAAGGCTAAGAAGAAGTCAACGGGAACTCGAAGGAGTTCCCGGCGCCAGGTGTTGTCGGACTCATCGTCTGATGACTCCGAGGCGGACTCCTCCCGCGAAGACGAGGAGGAAAAAGAGGCCTCTCCCCCAGCGGGGGGAGAGAAGAAAAGGAAGGCCGCCCCAACTGGGGAGGCCGGAGGGTCCAAGAAGGGAAGGACCCTCCCTCCGGACTACTCCACCAACGCCGACGACGGCGAGGAGGAGTGGCCACCGAGGGCTAAGCCCCTGGCAAAACCGTAAGTGTCCGGATACCAGAATAACTCATGGCGTTTCATTTGGCGCACAGAATCTCCTAACGCCGAATATAACCCTGCAGCCCGCCCAAGGACAGGCTCGACGCTTCAACGAGCGGCTTCCTGGATTCGTCGGACGTGAATAGCACCTCACTTCCGGCTGCCTCCTCTCCTCGCGCTGATGATGACGCCGAGGTGGGGTCCAAAAGGGGCCCAGCCAGGAGGACGTGGTGCAGGAGGCGCCGCAAGGGAACCTCCCGGACTCCAGGCACAAGGGGGATAAAACCCCAAAGGGCTCTAAGTCCGACCCTGGGCCGGACTCCGCACCGGAACCTTCAGTGGTTCCGGAGTCTGATAGGCGGCCCCTTCATAAGAAGGGCAACACTGCAACACCGGTGACCTCCGTCCAACCGGAGGCACCGGATAATTTGCTGGAGGCGCTTAACGGCGCCTCCATCGACGAGGAGCACCGCACTGTTATGAGTGTGGTGATCCAGAAAGTTCAGTCCGCCAAAAGCGGGCTGACTGAAGCCTGTGCTAGCCTTCTAACAGGCTTTGAGGTATGTATTTAAGACATCCACACTATCCTGCCCATTCCTCAATAGTTGATGGTACCTTGTACCTTCAGACATCCACACTATCCTGCCATCTGGGTAGAAATATGTTGTGGAGTAGAATTGCATAATGAGCTCATCATTCCACTTTGTGAGCTTCTGCCCAACAAAATATGCAACTCCACAAGCAATGAAGCTGTCTTGCACTCCAGGATAGTGTTCCTCATTCTCTTTCATGTAGGTCCAGTCGACCCACCTCATGTCACAAACTATAGGTTTCTTGTCCAACAACACTATCTCATAGAAATCCTGCTGTTCCTTAGTGTGGAACCTGTAGTCAATAGCAATCCTTCTCCTGATAGCATAGGGATCAGACAACCTCCACTGTCTGAGTCCTGCATCCTTTCTTAGCTTCATGTTCTCAACCACAGGATGAGCATCATTGTGGTCTGGAATCTTTGGCTTTAACTTTCTCAACACATGCTCTTCATCTTCTTCTTCCTCAGCAACAGTTTCAGGCATTGGGACCTTGTTCTTCTCAGTAGCTGGTATACTCCTGGTATTCCTCTTTGGTGCACTCTTAGGCTTAGAGGCAGCTTTGGGTGCTTCTTTGGGCTTTGATGTTGCAGCCCCTGACTTTATAGCATCACCCATCAGTTTTTGTGCCTTGAGTGTTGGTGCAGTAACCTCTTCTTCCTCCTCCTCAGAGTCTCTCCTCATAGAAGGGTTGCCAAGAACCTTGGCAGTAGTGGTTCTGGCTCTCTTCTTCTTCTTATCTTGACCAGCAGCTTCATCTTCTGACTCAATAGTAAACTTCATGGTTTCTCCAGTGGGAACCTTCTTGGGTTTGGAAGTGGTAATTCTTCTTGCAGGTGCCTCTTTGGGATCAGGCTTTTCAGGTACTTGTGTTGACCCTCTGACCTTCAGCATAGGTGTCCTCTTGGCAGGGACCTTCCTATTGAGTCCAGGCTTTGTGTTCTTTGCTGAGCCATACTCCTTTTTGAGCACTATCTTCTTGGAAGTAGCCTCATCTTCAGCTGCCACATAGTCCTCATCCTCAGAATCTGAGGTTCTCTTCCTTCTGGCTCTTGTGGCTGCTTTAGGCAAATTGCTAGGAGTGCTTCTGCTGCCATCATCTGAAGAACTTGAGGGACTAGTGCCCTCACTCATGTGAATCTGCTCTTCTTCCCTGTTCTGACTATCACTTTGGTCTGACATGCTGAAATCACTGACTGCTGACCCTGTGAATAGTTATAGATGAGATAGAATGGATGAGAATCACAAAATGCAGAGATTTTTGCAAAAGAATGATTCAAAAACTTAGTTTTAGTTTTCCACACAAAGCATTTCGGATCAACCGATTTTCAAACTCGGTGATACCGAAGCAGTTTTGGAACCTAAACTAGTGAACTCGGTCAGACTGAGTCACAGTTCGGTGGCACCGAGACTGCTAGGGTTTCACAAAGTTCTCAAATCGGTCACACCGATTAGCAATTCTCGGTCAGACCGAGAGTTACTAGTGCAATGGCGTTAGCCGAATCGGTGGGACCGAGTTTTTCAACTCGGTGGGTCTGAGATGGTTTCGGCAAAAACCTAACCCTAAATTTTCAAATCACATCTATTCTAAGGATTGTTTTGATTGGATAGGAGTGTTTCAATCGTGGCAAGAATCATAATGAACACAATGTGCTGAGAATCAGACGAGGATAGCATTGTGATCGAGTTCATATCCTAGTTCGGCGATGAACTCCCTACGGCGGCAACGGCGGAGAAGAAATCCGTTGACGGCGGCGGAGACCAGCGACTGGAGGCGGCTGGCGACAAATTCAACGATCCGGAGACCTAGTAGGAAGAGCGAGCTATGCGCGGGCGAAGAGGTTTGGAGAAAGTTTTCCAAATTTTGCCCGTGTGTATATATAGCCCAACACTGTCGGTGTGACCGAGTGGAACGACTCGGTGGCACCGAGATGCATAACTATTGACAGTTACAACAACTCGGTGTGATCGAAAAGTTCAAATCAGTTACACCGAGATTGAAAACCTAGGTCGACTTAGTGATCTCGGTAGGACCGAAATGGAGGAATCGGTCAGACCGAGAATCAAAAAGAAGTTTTGGAAGTTTAACTCTATGACGAATCGGGGACTTCGAGTGCTCCTCACACAGAGTGGTTCGAATCTGACTTGATCATATTTTGTGATGTAGCATGAATAAAGTTTGAGACGAGAAAATCATAGATAGCTAGAGAAGGTTCTTAGGCATTCTTGTCCATCCACTTGGCCAAAGAAAAAGAAGCCAATCAATCAAAGCAACAAGTGGATGTCATCGAATGAGTAAAATATGCATCCAACATGCTCACACAATAAAATGGCAAATGAAATATGTGGCAAATCATGCACAATCAATTCTAGCATCTATCAAACAATTGGCGATGACTAGGTCATCTATATATGAGTATATTGACTTAGGAGTCAAATGAGAACATTTGATCATAGGTCATACTCATCGTTTAAGCTCAAGTGGGGTTACCACTTTTACATAATGCATTGATGTGTTCACATCATTAGAGTTGCTTTGACTCAATTCTTAGAGTTAAGCTCCCCCTAGATGTGAGATCCCCCGTTAGAGGGATGAACTAATCTTGGGTTTTGTCGATAATGACTTCATGTAGGTGTTGAAGATGTGGATGCTCAATGTTGATGTAGATCATTGGAGCAATCCTTTGGAGTGAGTTGCACTTTCAATACCTACATGGGTTAGTCCCACAAGGAACAAACAAGAATATCCATAGACATAGAGTGATGCACACACAAGATGATGTCCATGAAATCATTAGGTTACCTTGTCCCTTGCCTTACCAACATGAGGGTTTGTGACTCCTTGAACTAGTGCAAGATATGGAAGTTGATTGCACTTGTCCTTGCCATAATGATATGAGTGAAGAATGTTGGCAGAGTCACCCTCAAGAACTCTCTAGTTCTTCTTCTTCGGGATCCACATCATCTTGATGGGAATCCTTGGAGTTGTAGTTGTACTTGATGAAGTAGAACTTGATGTAGTCTTGGGAACCCATTTGACCAAGGCCTTAGGTGCTTCTTCAAATGCATCAATCTCCTCTTGAAGCTTGTCCTTGCCTTTGTTCTTGTGGTCTTGTGGTGGAAGATCATCTTGTGCTTGTGTTGCCTTGAAGGAAGTAGGATCATACTTCTCTTGTTGAGGAACAAACTTCGTCTTGGGGTACTGATCTTCTTCCCACTCAACTCCATTGGCATTGAACTTTCGTTCAAAACCAACACCTTGATTCTTCCGGTGCCTTCCTTGCTTGCGTACAATTTCCTTGAATTGCTTACTCCCGGCAAGGCTCTTATATACACCTTTCTCTATGATTCCCTTCAATAAGTTATTTTTTCGCTCAAGTGTAACTTGGCTAAGAGAATCATTAGTGAAATCAAGAGAACTACTAGAAGCAACAATATTGGATTTAGCATTATTATTGTTACTACTAGAGGAAGAGTCTTTCTTGTTCTTGTTACTAGACTTGACTTGAGGCATGTAAGTAGATAAGAGCAAACGCTTGGCAATGTAAGAAGAACTTTTCTTACGAAGATCATCAATGATTGTCTTTAAGAACTCATGCTCTTGCTCAAGATTGAGCTTTTCAAAGCGTAACTTCTCATGAGCCCTTAAAAGTTCTCGATGATCTTCGAAGATAGTTTCATGAGCTAACTTAAGAGTGTTTAGTTCTTTAGTTAGAAGCTCAATCTTCTCCTTATCATTGTCATTTTTTTATCTTGATTAGCATGATTAATTGATGTTTCATCATAGTATTCATCACTAGAGTTGTCAACAAGTAAATCATCATCACCTAGCAAGTCATCTTCATCACTATTGAAATCAACATACTTGGGGTGTGTCATCTTCCAATTCCTTCATTTGGTGAATCAAATATGTCGTAGGAGTTGGTTGACACAAGTGCTAGACCGGCAACACCTTCATCTTGAGTATATTCGGAGTCGGAGTGATAGCTTCTCTCGGAGTGATTGTCGGAGTCGGAGCCGGATACCCATTCACCAACATGAGCTTGATGTCTTTGTTTTGTGTAGCTCTTTGATGACTTGTCCTTCCTTTCCGAATCCTTACTTCTCCGTGAGGGTCTTCGTTCATAACGATCATCTCTGCTCCTTCTCTCTCTTGGTGGTGATTCTTCTCTTCTACTTCTTCTTTTTGGAGAATCTTCTCTTCTTTTGTAGGGCGTCATACACTCATTGGAATAGTGTCCGAGTCTCCCATAATTGTAGCAATTGCACTCTCGACTAGAAGATCTTTTGTCATTGTAGGACCTTGACTTAGAGCTTCTTTCTTTGCTTCTACTCTTGTAGAATTTGTTGAAGTTCTTCACCATTAAGCTCAATTCTTCATTGAAGGTTTATTTCTCACTTGATGATGTGGGGGCTTCACATGAGGTTTTGTAAGCACCACTTGACTTGTTGTGAAGTTCCTCCTTATCCTTGAGTGACATCTCATGAGCAACAATTCTTCCAATGACTTCCGTTGGCTTGAGATCTTTGTAATTTGACATCATTTGGATCAATGTGCACACGGTATCATACTTTCCATACAATGCTCTTAGGATCTTCTTGACGATGAATCTGTCGGTCATCTCTTCACTCCCTAAGCCAGCAATCTAATTTGTGATAAGAGCAAGCCTAGAATACATTTCAGCGACACCTTCACCATCCTTCATTTTGAACTTGTCAAGCTGACTTTGGAGCACATCCAACTTGGATTCCTTGACGGAGTCGGTACCTTCATGCATATCAATCACTGCCTGTTTGGTTTGGGGTAATTAGAGCTAGGGAATGGGAATTGAAGGGGTACGAGAATTTAAATCTATTGTTTGGTTGGAGGGACTAGGAATTCATAAGGGAATAGTCATGGGACTTGAGACACCAACTCCCAACATTTTATTAACAGGGGAGGGGTGGGAGTTGAGAGGGAATTGTTTTAGTGAGTTGATCTTAACCGTTCATCATAACTTATGTTAACTTGTCTAGTCCCTCGTCAATTCCCACGAACCAAACATGGGAATACAATTTGTCCTTAATTCTCACACATAATTCCTATTATGCGCCAAACAGAGGATTGGAAATAAAACGACTCATCCCATGTCTAATCTCGATACAACTCCCTACTCTAAACTCCCATTCCCCTTCCCAAATATTGCCAAACACGCCGTCAAAGTATCCCAAATTTCCTTTGCATTCTCAAGACGGCTGATTTTGTTGAATTCCTCGGGGCACAAGCCATTGAAGAGGATATCACAAGCTTGAGCGTTGTATTACAACATCTTCAATTCATCCGTGCTATCTTCACGGTTTGGCTCTCTGCCATCAAAGAATTTACCTTGCAAGCCAATACACAAAATAGCCCAAACGGCGGGGTTATGTCCGAGAATATGCGTTTTCATCTTATGCTTCCAACTAGCAAAATTAGTACCATCAAAGTAAGGACCTCTACGGTGATAATTTCCCTCGCTAGACGCCATACTCTCCTAGGTTGTGAAACCAAGGCTATGACCACCAAAAGTTATGGAAATCAAAGCAAATGAAGACCAAAGCTCTGATACCACTTGTAGGACCTTGAAGTATGTCTAGAGGGGGGGGGGGTGATTAGACTACTTGACCAATTAAAAACTTAACCTTTTCCCAATTTTAGGCGTTGTTAGATTTTAGCTATCTTTGGACAAGTCAAGCAATCTTCACACAATTCAAGCAAGCATGCAAAGAGTATATGTGCAGCGGGAATTAAAGCATGCAACTTGCAAGAATGTAAAGGGAAGGGTTTGGAGGATTCAAACGCAATTGGAGACACGAATGTTTTTGTCGTGGTTCTGATAGGTGGTGCTATCGTACATCCACGTTGATGGAGACTTCAACCCACAAAGGGTAACGGTTGCGCGATTCCACGGAGGGCTCCACCGACGAAGGGTCCACGAAGAAGCAACCTTGTCTATCCCACCATGACCGTCGCTCACGAAGGACTTGCCTCACTAGCGGTAGATCTTCACGAAGTAGGCGATCTCCTTGCCCTTACAAACTCCTTGGTTCAACTCCACAATCTTGTCGGAGGCTCCCAAGTAACACCTAGCCAATCTAGGAGACACCACTCTCCAAGAAGTAACAAATGGTGCATTGATCATGAACTCCTTGCTCTTGTGCTTCAAATGATAGTCTCCCCAACACTCAACTCTCTTTCATGGGATTTGGATCTGGTGGAAAGAAGATTTGAGTGGAAGCAACTTGGGGAAGGCTAGAGATCAAGATTCATATGGTAGGAATGGAATATCTTGGCCTCAACACATGAGTAGGTGGTTCTCTCTCAGAAATGGTAAGTTGGAAGTGTAGGTTTGTTCTGATGGCTCTCTCCACGAATGAAGAGGAGGTGGAGGGGTATATATAGCCTCCACACAAAATCTAACCGTTACACACAACTTGCCAAACTCGGTGGGACCGAATTGGTAAACTCGGTCGGACTGATTCAGCAAATCTAGTGACCGTTAGGATTTTCGGTGGGACCGACATGCAACTCGATAGGACCGATATGGTTAGGGTTAGGGCATAACGTAATCTCGGTGAGACCGATTACACAAACTTGGTGAGACCGATTTTGGTAATAAGCTAACCAGAGAGTTGGTCAGGTAAACTCGGTGGGACCGATTCGCTCATTTCGGTGAGACCGAAATGTTACGAAAGGGAAACAGGGAGTTTACATTGCAATCTCGGTGGGACCGATCGCTCACTTCGGTTAGACCGAAACGTTACGAAGGGAAACAGAGAGATTACAATCCCATCTCGGTGAGACCGAGATCCCTATCGGTGAGACCGATTTGCCTAGGGTTTGTGGCAGTGGCTATGACATTTGAACTCGGTGGCGCCGGATAGAAAGAATCGGTATGGCCGAGTTTGACTTTGGGTTTAGGTCATATGTGGATGTGAGAAAGTAGTTGATAGATTTTGGAGCATATCACTAAGCACTTTAAGCAAGAGGCTCATTGAGCAACACCTCATCCCTCCTTGATAGTATTGGCTTTTTCTATAGACTCAATGTGATCTTGGATCACCAAAATGTAAAATGTAGAGTCTTGAACTTTTGAGCTTGAGCCAATCCTTTGTCCTTAATATTTTGAGGGATCCACTTTCATCATCCATGCCATGTCATCCATTGAGCTTTCCTGAAATAATAGTCTTGGAATAGCATTAGCTCAATGAGCTATATGTCGTTATGAATTACCAAAACCACCTAGGGATAGTTGCACTTTCAGCCGCAGGCCGGCCCCTCCTCGCTCCTCCTTCCTCCTTCCTCCTCCGTCCTCCTTCCTCCTCCAGTCGCCCCTCCTTCTCCCTCCTCCCTCCTCCCTCCTCCATCCACAACCCCTCCTCCCTGCTACATTTAGAACATTTATTGATTTAGTAGACTAGTTGATTTAGTTGATTTAGAACATTTTGATTTAGTTGATTTAGTAGGCTAGTTGATATGCAACATTTAGGGAGAGAGATATGATAGTTGATAGTTTTTAGTTGATATGATTAACTGATTAGTAAAAAGTTAGACATAGTTGATATTTTTTAGTTGATATAAGCCTCTGGTCATATATCACACCTTGATATAGGATAGTTTCTAGGGTTTTTGTGTTCCTCACAGTAGTTGCATTTTTATGCTATATTGAAGTTGGTGTACCACTATTTTTGTTATATGTTCTTGTTATATGGCAGTTTTTGTTATATGTAATGTCTGTTGCTAGCCTCATATCATCTTATATTTAATTTTAGTTACTAAGCCTGAATATTCTGTTTTCTGATTAAGATCGGTGCATTGATAACTTTATGTTATTGTTTTCCTTTCATCTGAAGTGGATCATTCATCTTTGCTCATATTGCGTTAGGAAAATGGCATGACCACCACCACCACCATGTCGACTGTGCAAGTTAAGGTGCGCCAGCAACCTTGCAACTGGCAAGCTGTTCGGTACCTACTTCCAGCCGAGTTTTTGTCATGTGGTGGTAAGAAATTATATGAAATGTAACAACTATATTGTTTTTAGTGTTGACATTAATGCATTGTGTAATTTTGCTTTTTTACACAGATCGTCCCATGCAATGTGAGGTTGAAATTCAACAAGCCGACAGGAGACACTGTGACCTTTGAGACTCCTGGGGGGGGGGTACACTGTGGAGGTCGAGAAAGGACGCAATATATCGCAGATTGGAGGAGATGGATGGGCACGTTTCCTCGCCCGTATGCGTGTTACTGGTGGTGAGTTGATCAGCTTCTCCTTCAGAGTAGAAAGACCCAAGCTGGCTATAATTTATATCAACAATGATGAAGATGATGAGGACCCACTCGATGAAGATGATGAGGACCCACTTCATGAAGCCATCGTAGCTCAAAGAATGAGGCTAAGCGAGGAGGAGGTGTGCACCTATGGGACATAATTCCGCCATGTGATGACTTTGTCGTGGTGCCATTCGTGACCCGCTTGACAAGTACCATGGTCGATCGACATGATATGATATGTTATACTAATTGTAGTAATCTGATGATATATATATGCTTTATTGATATGCTTTAGTGTAGAGTCCGATCACATGCTTATTAGTGTAGAATCCAAGGAACTATTAATAGTGTAGATAATTCATATATACTTATTAGTAGAATTTATGCTTAGTAGAAATGTGTAGTACCGTGTCTTTTGATAGTGTAGAAATCTATACTTAGTAGAAATATATTTGCAAGAGTGTGTGCGAGGATACTTATTAATCGATATGTTTTTCTTATTCATAAATTGCCGAAGAGCCTATCCGTGAGTTGTGGTATCGAGCCTGATGAAGAAGGCTCAGCTGGAATACACCTTACCACAAGGGTCTCCGTCAACACCTGTACTTACGGCGTCGACATGGACGGTCGGACACACTTAAACACGGTTGGATGGAAGAGATTCCTCGTTGGAAAGAATCTTCCTGTTGGACAAGCCATCCTAATTACTATCAGGAACACCCACCGCCCAGACTTTAGGATGATGATCGAGAACTACATATGTCTGTGTGGTTGTATGACTACCTAGTACTGCTTATCATATGTGTGTGAGGATGCATGTTGACCATATATGAAATTGTTATCTAGTACTACCTAGTATCTATAATGCTTTTTGATACTGTATGACTATATGGTATTGTGGTTAATGATATTGTTATCTGGTATATGTAAAATTGCAGTTTATTGTATTATTATCTGGTATATGTGAAATTGCAGTTTATTGAAACGGGGTAGGAAGCAGGAAAAAATGATGAAACATACAGCAGTAGCGCGGGGATAGGAAAGCGCTACAACTACTTAATAGTAGCGCGTTCCAGAAAAGCGTTGCTGATATAGTCAATAGTAGTAGCGCGGGTCAAGACCGTGCTACTACTAACTGTTAGCTGTAGCGCCGTAGTAGTAGCGCGGCTACCCGCGCTGCTGATAGCATCAAAACCCGCGCTACTACTAGGATTTTCCCTAGTAGTGCTGGAAGGAGTCTTGTGCGGGGACCAGCGTTGGCTTCAGTCAAACCAAAATACTTCTAAAATTGCAGCTGCATTTGTTGGTCTGATGCACATGAGAAGCGCCAATTTTATTGGCAATAGATACATGGCTTCTCAATAATTAAAAACAACTTCATGTTGTATATGCTGTATGGTAGTCATGCGTGTGACTCTTTTGAAATAAACTATTACACATTTTGAAATAATCAGTTTCACAAGTTGACATTTCAATTCATTTTTTTTCACTTTTAAAATCTACATTTCACTTTGCACTGGCTTGTTTAACAAAAATCGCATCTATTTCAATTTCACATTATTGAGAAAACACATTTCACTCATTTGAAGTAAACCGTTACAGATTTCAAAATTTTCAATTTCACAAGTTGTGATTATAGTTTCACATTTTTTTTTCACTTACAAAAGGTGCATTTCACTTTTCATTAGCTTGTTTCACAAAAATCACATCCATTTGAAGTGCACATCTACGAAATAACATATTTTACTTTTTTGAAATAAAATGTTACACATTTCCAAATAATCAGTTCCACAATCGGGCATTTCAGTTTCATATGTGGGTTCAATAGGTTTATGTGAAAAATGTTATTTTCACATATTTCTATGAAATAGCTTTATTTCAGAATTTTCTAGTGAAATGAGTTTTCTTCGTATAGAAAATGTGAAATGATGAAATTTAATGTGTTTGAAATGTATCCAAAATTCATCTAGTTCTAAAGCTCTTGACGCAAGGAGTCCATATATATATAAAGTTTCAAAAATGAATCTTGAAAGTGCTAGTTATCGACTAGAGGGGGGGGGGAGGGGGTGAATAGGCAGTTTTTATGAAGGTCTTCGAAACAAGCAATATCATCAAAGACAGACAGACAAATAACACCTAAACAGGATGCAGCGAAAGATAAACTACACTAACCATGCCATAGGCGAAGAAACAATACAAAGAAAGCACAAAGACATATAGCTGCTAGGTAGAACAGACCAGAATAGGAAGACGGTATGAAGCCAAATATGCAATCAGGGGAGAATGTCTTCACATAGTGATTTCAATGTGAGCAGGCATGCAATGACTTCACGAAGCTAAACAGTAAGTATAGGGTGAAGTGATAGAACCAGTTTTTTGACGAAGACAATGATTTGGTAGACCAGTTCTAGTTGCTGTGACAACTGTATGTTTGGTTAGGGAGGCTGAGATTGAACTCAAAAAATCACGTCTTCACCTTATTTCTCTTAATCGAAGGTCACTTAGTCCTCGCCCAATCACTCATGTAAGTCTTCGAGGTAGACTTCCAAACCTACACAGACTTCGTTCACCGACGATCCACAATGACTCTTGGATCCTCAGTACATGACGCCTAATCGACTAAAGATCGTAGTCTTCAAGTTTAATAAGTCTTCAGATCACGTGGACAGAAAGACTTCAGTGATGCCAAACACTCTTTGGGCTCTGAGTGTTTTGGGTTTTGTCCTTGCAAGGATTCTCTCTCAAAGGCTTCAAAGGTGGGTTACTCTCAAACGACAAAAGTTGTGCACTAACTCTGAGGAGCCACCAATTTATGGCAGAGGGGAACCGACACGTGTCCAACGATCGGATTTCAAACACACACGACAACTTGACTTGGGCTACAAGCAAAGCTGACTTACCCAACTCAGGATTCTCTTTGTCTTCACTCGAAGACATAGGATTTGGGTTGAGCATCACATCAGTTTTCTGATTTTGTCACTTGGACCCCACTTAACAGTTTGGTGGTTCCTATGACTGAAGAAAGAAGAAAATGAAACTATGAAAAGAATTGTCTTCGCACACCATTGTCTTCAAGCGAATGTCTTCACGCGTCATTATCTTTGACGTGAATGTCTTCGCGAACCATCATTGTCTTGAATGTATTCATACATTTTTAGGGGTCATCTTCGATGGGTAAACCAAATCAATATGGACTTCTACCTGTGTTCTCCTGTGAATCTCACAAGCACATTAGTCCCTCAACCAAGTTTGTCGTCAATACTCCAAAACCAATTGGGGGTGGCACTAGATGCACTTACAATCTCCCCCTTTTTGGTGATTGATGACAAACTAGTTCAAGTTTTCAACGGGGATAAAATATGTGGAAGTTAAAGAATGTGATCATCGTCTTCATGAATTTGGAGGGCTCCCCTGAAGATGTTCATATAAGTAATTTTCTTTTGAATGCAAATGCACATGGCAGGTTTTGCTTTGTGGAGATCTCCCTCTGTTCATGAAGTCAAATCAAAATGCATATAGTAATGTAATGAAGATAATGACATGCATAATGATAAATGGGTGTCTGCAGAACGACTTCATGCGTATAAGATAGGAGTTCAGCAACACAACAAAACAACTACAAATGTGGCAGACGTCCCATCTGGACTTAAGTGTTACAACTCAAAAACCAAATGTTCATGAACGAGAGTTGCAAACTTAACAAAGAAATAGCACCCGACCAAATAATCCCGCTTGAAGACTATCAACCCAGATGCTTCTCCCCCTTTTGTCATCAAATGACCAAAAAAGAATGAAGACATAGGGTGTCTAAGCATTCCTAGAAGGCGGTGTAAAGATGTTGTTGCAGCCGGGTCGACGTTGGAGTTCGGTGGTGCAGTGGGGCCTGATGCAGCATGCTGGTGCAGTGAAGCTATTGCTGGTGAAGTGGCATCGTCCTCCTAATCAATCAGGCGAGCAACAACTATTGGAGTGGATGATGAGTAGTCTGAATCTTCAATTGAAGGTGTAGGACGCCACTTAGCCGATTCTGGGGGTTGGAGTCAAACTTGAAGCGCTCTGTGAAGCCATCAACAATGAGATCATCTTTAGAACATAACAGCGTGAGACTCTTCCAAGCTCGCCTGCAGGCTTTGTTGGGGAACGTAGTAATTTCAAAAAAATTCCTACGCACACGCAGGATCACGGTGATGCATAGCAATGAGAGGGCAAAGTGTTGTCTACGTACCCTTGTAGATCGTAAGCGGAAGCGTTATGACAACGCGGTTGATGTAGTCGTACGTCTTCACGACCCAACCGATCAACCACTGAAAGCACGACACCTCCGAGTTCTTGCACACGTTCAGCTCAATGACGTCCCTCGAACTCCGATCCAGTCGAGTGTCGAGGGAGAATTCCGTCAGCATGACGGCATGGTGACGATGATGATGTTCTAGCGACGCAGGGCTTCACCTAAGCACCGCTATGATATTATCGAGGTGGAATATAGTGGAGGGGGGCACCGCACATGGCTAAGAGACCCAAGGGATCAATTGTTGTGTCTCCAAGGGGTGCCCCCCTCCCCGTATATAAAGGAGTGGAGGAGGGGGAGGGCTGGCCCTCTCTCTATTGCGCGCCCTATGGGAGTCCTACTCCCACCGGGAGTAGGATTCCCCTTTTCCTAGTAGAACTAGGAGCCCTTCCAAGTAGAAGGAGTAGGAGAGAAGGAAAGGGAAGGGAAAAGGAGAAGGAAGGAAGTGCCCCCCTCCCTAGTCCAATTCGGACTAGTCCATGGGGAGGGGTGCGGCCACCCTTTGGGGCCTTTCTCTCCTTTCCTGTATGGCCCATTAAGGCCCAATATGAATTCCCGTAACTCTCCGGTACTCCGAAAAATACCAGAATCACTCGGAACCTTTCCGATGTCCGAATTGTTGTGGAACGTAGCAGAAATTCAAAATTTTCCTACGTGTCACCAAGATCTATCTATGGAGAAACCAGCAACGAAGGGAAGGAGAGTGCAACTACATACCCTTGTAGATTGCTAAGCGGAAGCGTTCAAGAGAACGGGGTTGAAGGAGTCATACTCGTCGTGATCCAAATCACCGGAGATCCTAGTGCCGAGCGGATGGCACCTCCGTGTTCAACACACGTATAGCCCGGTGACGTCTCCCATGCCTTGATCCAGCAAGGAGAGAGGGAGAGGTTGAGGAAGACTCCGTCCAGCAGCAGCACAACGACGTGGTGGTGTTGTAGGAGCGTGGCAATCCTGCAGGGCTTCGCCAAGCACCGCGGGAGAGGAGGAGGGAGAGAGGTAGGGCTGCGCCTTGCAGAGGTGAAACTCATGTGTTGGCAGCCCTCAAGACCTCAACTATATATAGGAGAGAGGGAGGGGGGTGCGCCCTCTCTAGGGTTTCCACCCCAAGGGGTGCGGCAGCCCCAATCCCATCTAGGGTGGCGGCCAAGGGGGGGGGAGGGGAAACTTGCCGCCAAAGTTAGGTGGGTGCGCCCCCTCCCCCAACCCTAGGCGCCTTGGGCCCTTGTGGGGGGCGCACCAGCCCACCTGGGGTTGGTCCCCTCCCACACTTGGCCCATGCAGCCCTCCGTGGATGGTGGCCCCACTTGGTGGACCCCCGAGACCCTCCCGGTGGTCCCGGTACATTACCGATAAAACCCGAAACTTTTCCGGTGACAAAAACAGGACTTCCCATATATAAATCTTTACATCTGGACCATTCTGGAACTCCTCGTGACGTCCGGGATCTCATCCGGGACTCCAAACAACATTCGGTAACCACATACAAACTTCCTTTATAACCCTAGCGTCATCGAACCTTAAGTGTGTAGACCCTACGGGTTCGGGAACCATGCAGACATGACCGAGACGTTCTCCGGTCAATAACCAACAGTGGGATCTGGATACCCATGTTGGCTCCCACATGTTCCACGATGATCTCATCGGATGAACCACGATGTCAAGGACTCAATCGATCCCGTATACAATTCCCTTTGTCTAGCGGTATTGTACTTGCCCGAGATTCGATCGTCGGTATGCCGATACCTTGTTCAATCTCGTTACCGGCAAGTCTCTTTACTCATTCCGTAACACATCATCCCATGATCAACCCCTTGGTCACATTGTGCACATTATGATGATGTCCTACCGAGTGGGCCCAGAGATACCTCTCCATTACACGGAGTGACAAATCCTAGTCTCGATTCATGCCAACCCAACAGACACTTTCGGAGATACCTGTAGTGCACCTTTATAGGCACCCAGTTACGTTGTGACGTTTGGTACACCCAAAGCATTCCTACGGTATCCGGGAGTTGCACAATCTCATGGTCTAAGGAAATGATACTTGACATTAGAAAAGCTTTAGCATACGAACTACGATCTTTGTGCTAGGCTTAGGATTGGGTCTTGTCCATCACATCATCCACCTAATGATGTGATCCCGTTATCAACGACATCCAATGTCCACGGTCAGGAAACCATAACCATCTATTAATCAACAAGCTAGTCAACTAGAGGCTTACTAGGGACATGGTGTTGTCTATGTACCCACACATGTATCTGAGTTTCCTATCAATACAATTATAGCATGGATAATAAACGATTATCATGAACAAGGAAATATAATAACAATAACTAATTTATTATTGCCTCTAGGGCATATTTCCAACAGTCTCCCACTTGCACTAGAGTCAATAATCTAGTTCACATCGCCATGTGATTAACACTGATAGGTCACATCGCTATGTGACCAACATCCAAAGAGTTTACTAGTGTCTAAACTAGTTCACATCACCATGTGATTAAGTCTCAATGAGTTCTGGGGTTTGATCATGTTTTGCTTGTGAGAGAGGTTTTAGTCAACGAGTCTGCAACATTCAGATCCGTATGTACTTCGCAATTCTCTATGTCATATTGTAAATGCTGCTTCCACGCTCCACTTGAAGCTATTCCAAATGGTTGCTCCACTATACGTATCCGGTTTGCTACTCAGAGTCATTCGGATAGGTGTTAAAGCTTGCATCGACGTAACCCTTTACGCCGAACTCTTTATCACCTCATAATCGAGAAACATGTCCTTTATTTACTCTAAGGACAATTTTGACCGCTGTCCAATGATCTATTCCTGGATCATTCTTGTACCCCTTGACTGACTCATGGCAAGGCACACTTCCGGTGTGGTACACAACATAGCATACTATAGAGCCTACATCTGAAGCATAGGGGACGACCTTCGTCCTTTCTCTCTCTTCTGCCGTGGTCGAGTTTTAACTCTTAACCTCATACCTTACAACTCAGGCAAGAACTCCTTCTTTGACTGATCCATCTTGAACACCTTCAAGATTATGTCAAGGTATGTGCTCATTTGAAAGTATTATTAAACATTTTGATCTATCTTATAGATCTTGATGCTTATTGTTCAAGTAGCCTAATCCAGGTTCTCTATTGAAAAACACTTTTCAAATAACCCTATATGTTTTCCAGAAATTCTACATCATTTCCGATCAATAATATGTCAACAGCATATACTCATCAAAAATGCTATAGTGCTCCCACTCACTTCTTTGGAAATACAAGTTTGTCATAAACTTTGTATAAACCCAAAATCTTTGATCATCTCATCAAAGTGTATATTCCAACTCCGAGATGCTTACTCTAGTCCTTAGAAGGATTGCTGGAGCTTTACATATTTGTTAGCGTTCTTCAGGATTGACAAAACCTTCTAGTTGTATCACATACAACCTTTCCTCAAGGATATCGTCGAGGAAACAATCTTTTGACATCCTATCTGCAAGATTTCATAAATCATGCAGTAATTGCTAATATAATTCCAACAGACTCTTAGCATCGCTATGAGTGAGAAAGTCTCATCATAGTCAACTCTTTGAACTTGTCGGAAAACATCTTAACGACAAGTCGAGCTTTCTTAATGGCGATACTTACAATCATTGTCTGTCTTCCTTTTAAAATCCATCTGTACACAACGGCCTTACGACCATCAAGTATTTCTTCCAAAGTCATGGATCCTCTCTCGGATTTTATGGCCTCGAGCCATTCGTCGGAATCCGGGCCCACCATCGCTTCTCCATAGCTCGTAGGTTCATTGTTGTCTAGCAACATGACCTGTAAGACAGGATTGCGTACCACTCTGAAGTAGTACGCGTCCTTGTCGACCTACGAGGTCCGGTAGTGACTTGATCCGAAGCATCATGATCACTATCATCAGCTTCCACTTCAATTGGTGTAGGTGCCACATGAACAACTTCCTGTGCCCTGCTACTCACTGGTTGAAGTGATGGTTCAATAACCTCATCAAGTCTCCACCATCCTCCCACTCAATTCTTTCGAGAGAAACTTTTTCCTCGGGAAAGGACCCGTTTCTAGAAACAATTACTTTTGCTTCCGGATCTGAGATAGGAGGTATACCCAACCATTTTGGGTATCCTATGAAGATGTATTTATCTGTTTTGGGTTCGAGCTTATCATGATGAAACCTTTTTCACATAAGCGTCGCAGCCCCAAACTTTAAAGAAACGACAACTTAGGTTTCTCCAAACCATAGTTCAAATGGTGTCGTCTCAACAGAATTACATGGTGCCCTCTTAAAGTGAGTGTGGTTGTCTCTAATGCCTAACCCATGAATGATAGTGGTAATTCGATAAGAGACATCATGGTACGCACCATATCTAATAGGGTGCAACTATGATGTTCGGACACACCATCACACTATGGTGTTCCAGGCGGTATTAATTGTGAAACATTTCCACAATGTCTTAATTGCGTGCCAAAGTTCATAACTCAGATACTCATCTCTATGATCATATCATAGACATTTTATCCTCTTGTCACAAGGATCTTCAACTTCACTCTAAAATTACTTGAACCATTCAATAATTCAGACTTGTGTTTCATCAACCAAATATACTCAACATCTACTCGAATCATTTGTGAAGTAGGAACATAACGATATTCACTGCATGCCTCAGCACTCATTGGACTGCACACATCAAAATGTGTTACTTCCAACAAGTTGCTATCTTGTTCCATCTTACTGAAAATGAGGCTTTTTAGTCATCTTGCCCATGTGGTATGATTTGCATATCTCAAGTGATTCAAAATCAAGTGAGTCCAAACGATCCATTTGCATGGAGTTTCTTCATGCATATCCACCAATAGACATGGTTCACATGTCTCAAACTTTTTCAAAAAACGAGTGAGTCCAAAGATCCATCAACATGGAGCTTCTTCATGCGTTTTATACCGATATGACTTACATGTTAGTGCCACAAGTAAGTGGTACTATCATTACTATCTTATATCTTTTGGCATGAAAATGTGTATCACTACGATCGTGATTCAATAAACCATTCTTTTAGGTGTAAGACCATTGAAGGTATTATTCAAATAAATAGAGTAACCATTATTCTCCTTAAATGAATAACCGCATTGCGATAGACATAATCCAATCATGTCTATGCTCAACGCAAACACCAAATAACAATTATTTTAACACCAAACTTGATGGTAGAGGGAGCGTGCGATGCTTGATCACATCAACCTTGGAAACACTTCCAACACATATCGTCAACTCACCTTTAGCTAGTCTCCGTTTCTTCTGTAGCTTTTATTTTGAGTTACTAACACTTAGCAATCGAACCCGTATCTAATACCCTGGTGCTACTAGGAGTACTAGTAAAGTACACATTAACATAATGTATATCCAACATACTTCTATCGACCTTGTCAGCCTTCTTATCTACCAAGTATCTAGGGTAATTCTGCTCCAATGGCTGTTCCCCTTATTACAGAAGCACTTAGTCTCGGGTTTGGGTTCAACCTTGGGTTTCTTCACTTGAGCAGCAACTGATTTGCCGTTTCATGAATTGCCCCTTCTTGCCCTTGCCATCCTTGAAACTAGTGGTTTCACTAACCATCAACAATTGATGCTCCTTCTTGATTTCTACTTTCGCGTTGTCAAACATCGTGAATATCTCAAGGATCATCATATCCATCCCTGATTTGTTATAGTTCATCATGAAGCTCTAGCAGCTTGGTGGCAATGACTTTGGAGAAACATCACTGTCTCATCTGGAAGATCAACTCCCACTCGATTCAAGTGATTGTTGCACTCAGACAATCTGAGCACAAGCTCAATGATTGATCTTTTCTCCCTTAGTTTGCAGGCTAAGAAAAAAATCGTCGGAGGTCTTATACCTCTTGACGTGGGCACGAGCCTGAAATCCCAATTTCAGCCCTCGAAACATCTCATATGTTCCGCGACGTTTCGAAAACGTCTTTGGTGCCTCAACTCTAAACCGTTTAACTGAACTATCATGTAGTTATCAAAACGTGTATGTCCGATGTTCGCAACATGCACAGACGACGTTTGGGGTTCTGCACACTGAGCGGTTCATTAAGGACATAAGCTTTCTACTGATCACATAATCGCTACTATCAACTTTCAACTATATTTTCTCTAGGATCATATCTAAAACAGTAGAACTATAGTGCGAGCTATGACATAATTTGCAAAGGGTTTTTGACTATGTTCAGGATAATTAAGTTCATCTAATGAACTCCCACTCAGATAGACATCCCTCTAGTCATCTAAGTGATTACATGATCCAAGTTAACTAGGCAGTGCCCGATCATCACGTGAGATGGACTAGTCATCATCGGTGAACATCTTCATGTTGATTGTATCCACCATACGACTCATGCTCGACCTTTCGGTCTCTTGTGTTCCGAGTCCATGTCTGTACATGCTAGGCTCGTCAAGTTAACCTAAGTGTTTCGCGTGTGTAAATCTGGCTTACACCCGTTGTATGTGAACGTAAGAATCTATCACACCCGATCATCACGTGGTGCTTCGAAATGACGAACTTTCGCAACGGTGCACAGTTAGGGGGAACACTTTCTTGAAATTTTAATGAGGGATCATCTTATTTACTACCATCGTCCTAAGAAAATAAGATGAATAAACATGATAAACATCACATGCAATCAAATAGTGACATGATATGGCCAATATCATATTGCTCCTTTTGATCTCCATCTTCGGGGCTCCATGATCATCATTGTCACCGACATGACACCATGATCTCCATCATCGTGTCTCCATGAAGTTGTCTCACCAACTTATTACTTCTACTACTATGGCTACCGGTTAGCAATAAAGTAAAGTAATTACATGGTGTTTGTTCAATGACACGCAGGTCATACAATAAATTAAGACAACTCCTATGGCTCCTGCCGGTTGTCATACTCATCGACATGCAAGTCATGATTCCTATTACAAGAACATGATCAATCTCATACATCACATATCATTCATCACATTCTTCTTGGCCATATCACATCACATAGCATACCCTGCAAAAACAAGTCAGACGTCCTCTAATTGTTGTTTGCATGTTTTACGTGGCTGCTATGGGTTTCTAGCAAGAACGTTTCTTACCTACGCAAAACCACAATGTGATATGCCAATTGCTATTTACCCTTCATAAGGACCCTTTTCATCGAATCCGTTTCGACTAAAGTGGGAGAGACTGGCACCCGCTAGCCACCTTATGCACCAAGTGCATGTCAGTCGGTGGGACCTATCTCACGTAAGTGTACGTGTAAGGTCGGTCCGGGACGCTTCATCCCACAATACCGTCGAAACAAGATTGGACTAGTAACGGTAAGCATATTGAACAAGATCAACGCCCACAACTACTTTGTGTTCTACTCGTGCAAAGAATCTACGCAATAGACCTAGCTCATGATGCCACTTTTGTGGAACGTAGCAGAAATTCTAAATTTTCCTACGTGTCACCAAGATCTATCTATGGAGAAACCAGCAACGAAGGGAAGGAGAGTGCATCTACATACCCTTATAGATCGCTAAGCGGAAGCGTTCAAGAGAAAAGGGTTGAAGGAGTCGTACTCATCGTGATCCAAATCACCGGAGATCCTAGTGCCGAACGGATGGCACCTCCGCGTTCAACACACGTACAGCCCGGTGACGTCTCCCATGCCTTGATCCAGCAAGGAGAGAGGGAGCAGTTTAGGAAGACTCCGTCTAGCAGCAGCACGACGGCGTGGTGGTGTTGGAGGAGCGTGGCAATCCTGCAGGGCTTCGGCAAGCACCGCGGGAGAGGAGGAGGGAGAGAGGTAGGGCTGCGCCTTGGAGAGGTGAAACTCAGGTGTTGGCAGCCCTCAAGACCTCAACTATATATAGGGGAGAGGGAGGGGGGTGCGCCCCCTCTAGGGTTTCCACCCCAAGGGGTGCGGCAGCCCCAATCCCATCTAGGGTGGCGGCCAAGGGGGGGGGGGAGAGGGGAAACTTGCCCCCAAAGTTAGGTGGGTGCGCCCCCTCCCCCAACCCTAGGCGCCTTGGGCCCTTTTGGGGGGGGGGCACCAGTCCACCTAGGGCTGGTCCCCTCCCACACTTGGCCCATGCAGCCCTCCGGGGATGGTGGCCCCACTTGGTGGACTCCCGGGACCCTCCCGGTGGTCCCGGTACGTTACCGATAAAACCCGAAACTTTTCCGGTGACCAAAACAGGACTTCCCATATATAAATCTTTACCTCCGGACCATTCCGGAACTCCTCGTGACGTCCGGGATCTCATCCGGGACTCCGAACAACATTCGGAAACCACATACAAACTTCCTTTATAACCCTAGCGTCATCGAACCTTAAGTGTGTAGACCCTACGGGTTCGGGAACAATGGAGACATGATCAAGACGTTCTACGGTCAATAACCAACAGCGGGATCTGGATACCCATGTTGGCTCCCACATGTTCCACAATGATCGCATCGGATGAACCACGATGTCAAGGACTCAATCGATCCCATATACAATTCCCTTTGTCTAGCGGTATTGTACTTGCCCGAGATTCGATCATCGGTATGCCGATACCTTGTTCAATCTCATTACCGGCAAGTCTCTTTACTCGTTACATAACACATCATCCCGTGATCAACCCCTTGGTCACATTGTGCACATTATGATGATGTCCTACCGAGTGGGCCCAGAGATACCTCTCCGTTACACGGAGTGACAAATCCTAGTCTCGATTCGTGCCAACCCAACAGACACTTTCGGAGATACCTGTAGTGCACCTTTATAGCCACCCAGTTATGTTGTGACGTTTGGTACACCCAAAGCATTCCTACGGTATCCAGGAGTTGCACAATCTCATGGTCTAAGGAAATGATACTTGACATTAGAAAAGCTTTAGCATACGAACTACGATCTTTGTGATAGGCTTAGGATTGGGTCTTGTCCATCACATCATTCTCCTAATGATGTGATCTCGTTATCAACGACATCCAATGTGGTCAGGAAACCGTAACCATCTATTGATCAACGAGCTAGTCAACTAGAGGCTTACTAGGGACATGCTGTTGTCTATGTACCCACACATGTATCTGAGTTTCCTATCAATACAATTATAGCATGGAAAATAAACGATTATCATGAACAAGGAAATATAATAACAATAACTAATTTATTATTGCCTCTAGGGCATATTTCCAACACGAATATAGTCGTCCAATATATGATCTTTACGTCTCAACCATTTTGAGACTCCTCGTCATGTCCCCGATCTCATCCGGGACTCCGAACTCCTTCGGTACATCAAAACACATAAACTCATAATATAACTGTCATCTAACTTTAAGCGTGCGGACCCTACGGGTTCGAGAACTATGTAGACATGACCGTGACACGTCTCCGGTCAATAACCAATAGTGGAACCTGGATGCTCATATTGGCTCCTACATATTCTACGAAAATCTTTATCGGTCAAACCGCATAACAACATACGTTGTTCCCTTTGTCATCGGTATGTTACTTGCCCGAGATTCGATCGTCGGTATCTCAATACCTAGTTCAATCTCGTTACCGGCAAGTCTCTTTACTCGTTACGTAATGCATCATCCCGTAACTAACTCATTAGTTACATTGCTTGCAAGGCTTATAGTGATGTGCATTACCGAGAGGGCCCAGAGATACCTCTCTGACAATCAGAGTGACAAATCCCAATCTCGAAATATGCCAACTCAACATGTACCTTCGGAGACACCTATAGAGCTCCTTTATAATCACCTAGTTACGTTGTGACGTTTGGTAGCACACAAAGTGTTCCTCCGGTAAACGGGAGTTGCATAATCTCATAGTCATAGGAACATGTATAAGTCATGAAGAAAGCAATAGCAACATACTAAACGATCAAGTGCTAAGCTAACGGAATGGGTCAAGTCAATCACATCATTCTCCTAATGATGTGATCCCGTTAATGAAATGACAACTCATGTCTATGGTTAGGAAACTTAACCATCTTTGATTAATGAGCTTGTCAAGTAGAGGCATACTAGTGACACTATGTTTGTCTATGTATTCACACATGTATTATGTTCCCGGTTAATACAATTCTAGCATGAATAATAAACATTTATCATGAAATAAGGAAATAAATAATAACTTTATTATTGCCTCTAGGGCATATTTCCTTCAGTCTCCCACTTGCACTAGAGTCAATAATCTAGTTCACATCGCCATGTGATTTAACACCAATATTCACATCTGTATGTGATTAATACCCATAGTTCACATCGTCATGTGATCAACACCCGGCGGGTTTACTAGAGTCAATAATCTAGTTCACATCGCTTATGTGATTAACACCCAAAGAGTACTAAGATATGACCATGTTTTGCTTGTGAGAGAAGTTTAGTCACGGGTCTGACACATTCAGAGCCGTATGTATTTCGCAAATATTCAATGTCTATAATGCTCTGCACGGAGCTACTCTAGCTAATTGCTCCCACTTTCAATATGTATCCAGATTGAGACTTAGAGTTATCTAGATCGGTGTAAAAACTTGCACCAATGTAACTTTTTACAACGAACTATTTTATCACCTCCATAATCGAGAAACATTTCCTTAGTCCTCATTAAGGATATTCTTGACCAATGTCCAATGATCTACTCCTAGATCAGTATTGTACTCCTTTGCCAAACTCAGGGCAGGGTATACAATAGGTCTGGTCCATAGCATGGCATACTTTATAGAACCTATGACTGAGGCATAAGGAATGACTTTAATTCTCTTTCTATTTTCTGTATTGGTCGGTATTTGAGTCTTACTCAATTTCACACCTTTGCAACACAAGCAAGAACTCTTTCTTTGACTGTTACATTTTGAACTATTTCAAAATCTTGTCAAGGTATGTACTCATTGAAAATCTTATCAAACGTCTTGATCTATGTCAATAGATCTTGATGCTTAATATGTAAGTAGCTTTACTAAGGTCTTTCTTTGAAGAAATCCTTTTAAACACTCCTTTATGCTTTCCAGAAAATTCTACATCATTTCTGATCAACAATACGTCACTCAAATATATTTATCAGAAAGGCTGTAGTGCTCCCAGTCACTTTCTTGTAAATACAGGCTTTACCGCAAATCCTTATAAAACCATATGCTTTGATCAACTCATCAAAGCATATATTCCAACTCTGAGATGCTTGTCCATAGATGGATCGCTGGAGCTTGCACATTTTGTTAGCACCTTTCGAATTGACAAAACCTTCTGGTTGTATAATATACAATTCTTCTTTAAGAAATCCATTAAGGAATGTAGTGTTGACATCCATTTGCCAAATTTCATGAAATGTGGCAATTGCTAACATGATTCGGACAGACTTTTAAGCATCGATACGTATGAGAAAATCTCATTGTATTCAACACCTTGAACTCGTCGAAAACCTTTTTGCGACAAGTCGAGCTTTGTAGATAGTAACACTACTATCAGCGTTTGTCTTCCTCTTGAAGATCCATTTATTTTATATGGCTTGCCGATCATTGGGCAAGTCATTCAAAGTCCACACTTTGTTCTCATACATGGATCCCATCTCAGATTTCATGGTCTCAAGCCATTTCACGGAATCTGGGCTCATCATCGCTTCCTCATAGTTCGTAGGTTCATCATGGTCTAGTAACATGACTTCCAGAATAGAATTACCGTACCACTCTAATGCAGATGTCACTTTGGTTGGCCTATGAAGTTTGGTATTAACTTGATCTGAAGTTTCATGATCAATATCATTAGCTTCCTCACTAATTGGTGTAGGTGTCACAAAAACAGATTTCTGTGATGAACTACTTTCCAATAAGGGAGCAGGTACAATTACCTCATCAAGTTCTACTTTCCTCCCACTCACTTCTTTCGAGAGAAACTCCTTCTCTAGAAAGGATCCATTCTTAGCAACGAATGTTTTGCCTTCGGATCTGTGATAGAAGGTGTACCCAACAGTTTCCTTTGGGTATTCTATGAAGACGCACTTCTCCGATTTGGGTTTGAGCTTATCAGGTTGACACTTTTTTTCACATAAGCATCGCAACTCCAAACTTTAAGAAACGACAGCTTAGGTTTATTGCTAAACCATAGTTCATACGGTGTCGTCTCAACGGATTTAGATGGTGCCCTATTTTAATGTGAATGCAGCTATCTCTAATGCATAACCCCAAAATGATATTGGTAAATCGGTAAGAGACATCATTGATCGCACCATATCCAATAAAGTGCGGTTATGACGTTCGGACACACCATTATGCTGTGGTGTTCCAGGTGGCATGAGTTTGTGAAACCATTCCACATTATTTTAACTAAAGGCCAAACTCGTAACTCAAATATTCATCTCCACGATCAGATCGCAGAAACTTTATTTTCTTGTTACAATGATTTTCCACTTCACTCTGAAATTCTTTGAACCTTTCAACTATTTCAGACTTAGGTTTCATCAAGTAGATATACCCATATCTGCTCGAATCATCTGTGAAGGTCAGAAAATAACGATACCCGCCATGAGCCTTAATACTCATTGGTCTGCATACATTAGTATGTATTATTTCCAACAAGTTAGTAGCTCGTTCCATTGTTCTGGAGAACGGAGTTTTAGTCATCTTGCCCAAAAGGCACAGTTTGCAAGCATCAAATGATTCATAACCAAGTGATTCCGAAAATCCATCTTTGTGGAGTTTCTTCATGCGCTTTACACCAATATGACCCAAACGGCATGCCACAAATAAGTTGCACTATCATTATTAACTTTGCATCTTTTGGCATCAATATTATGAATATGTGTATCACTACGATCGAGATCCAACAAACTATTTTCATTGGGAGTATGACCATTGAAGGTTTTATTTATGTAAACAGAACAACAATTATTCTCTGACTTTAAATGAATAACTGTATTGCAATAAACAAGATCAAATCATATTCATGCTCAACGCAAACGCCAAATAACATTTATTTAGGTTTAACACTAATCCCGAAAGTATAGGGAGTGTGTGATGATGATCATATCAATCTTGGAACTACTTCCAACACTCATCGTCACTTCCCCTCAAGTAGTCTCTGTTTATTATGTAACTCCTGTTTCGAGTTACTTATCTTAGCAACCGAACAAGTATCAACTACTCAGGGGCTACTATAAACACTATTAAGGCACACATCAATAACCTGTATATCAAATATACCCTTGTTCACTTTGCCATCCTTCTTATCCACCAAATATTCAGGGTATTTCCGCTTCCAGTGACCATTTTCTTTGCAGTGTAAGCACTCAGTTTCAGGCTTTGGTCCAGCTTTGGGCTTCTTCGCGGGAGTGACAACTTGCTTGTCATTCTACTTAAAGTTCCCTTTCTTTCCCTTTGCCCTTTTCTTGAAACTAGTGGTCTTGTCAATCATCAACACTTGATGCTCTTTCTTGATTTCTACCTTCGTCGATTTCAACATCACGAAGAGCTCGGGAATCATTTTCGTCATCCCTTGCATACTATAGTTCATCACGAAGTTCTAGTAACTTGGTGATGGTGACTAGAGAACTCTGTCAATCACTATCTTATCTGGAAGATTAACTCCCACTTGATTCAAGCGATTGTAGTACCCAGACAATCTGAGCACATGCTCACTAGTTGAGCGATTCTCCTCCATCTTTTAGCTATAGAACTTGTTGGAGACTTCATATCTCTCAACTCGGGTATTTGCTTGAAATATTAACTTCAATTCCTAGAACATCTCATATGGTCAATGACGTTCAAAACGTCTTTGAAGTCCCGATTCTAAGCCGTTTAAGCATGGTGCACTAAACTATCAAGTAGTCATCATATTGAGCTAGCCAAACATTCATAATGTCTGGATTTGCTCCTGCAATAGGACTGTCGCCTAGCGGTGCATCAAGGACATAATTCTTCTGTGCAGCAATGAGGATAATCCTCAGATCACGGATCCAATCCGCATCATTGCTACTAACATCTTTCAACATAATTTTTTCTCTAGAAACATATCAAAATAAACATAGGGAAGCAACAACGTGATCTATCGATCTAGAACATGATTTGCAAAAAACTATCAGGACTAAGTTCATGATAAATTAAAGTTCAATTAATCATATTACTTAAGAACTCCCACTTAGATAGACATCCCTCTAATCATCTAACTGATCACGTGATCCAAATCAACTAAACCATGTCCGATCATCAGTGAGATGGAGTAGTTTTCAATGGCGAACATCACTATGTTGATCATATCTACTATATGATTCACGCTCGACCTTTCGGTCTCCAGTGTTCCGAGGCCATATCTGTATATGCTAGGCTCGTCAAGTTTAACCTGAGTATTCCGCGTGTGCAACTGTTTTGCACCAGTTGTATTTGAACGTAGAGCCTATCACACCCGATCATCACGTGGTGTCTCAGCACGAAGAACTTTCGCAACGGTGCATACTCAGGGAGAACACTTATACCTTGAAATTTTAGTGAGAGATCATCTTATAAAGCTACCGTCGAACTAAGCAAAATAAGATGCATAAAGGATAAACATCATATGCAATCAAAATATGTGACATGATATGGCCATGATCATCTTGCGCCTTTGATCTCTATCTCCAAAGTACCGTCATTATCTCTATTATCACCGGCATGACACCATGATCTCCATTATCTTGATCTATATCAATGTGTCGTCACATGGTCGTCTCGCCAACTATTGTTCTTGCAACTATTGCTATCGCATAGCGATAAAGTAAATCAATTATTTGGTGCTTGCATCTTATGCAATAAAGAGACAACCATAAGGCTACTGCCAGTTGCCGATAACTTTAACAAAACATGATCATCTCATACAACAATTTATATCTCATCACGTCTTGACCATATCACATCACAACAAGCCCTGCAAAAACAAGTTAGACGTCCTCTACTTTGTTGTTGCAAGTTTTACATGGCTGCTACGGGCTGAGCAAGAACCATTCTTACCTACGCATCAAAACCACAACGATAGTTCGTCAAGTTAGTGCTATTTTAACCTTCTCAAGGACCGGACGTAGCCACACTTGGTTCAACTAAAGTTGGAGAAACTGACACCCGCCAGCCACCTATGTGCAAAGCACATTGGTAGAACCAATCTCACGTAATGTCGGTCCGGGCCGCTTCATCCAACAATACCACCGAACCAAAGTATGACATGCTGGTAAGCAGTATGACTTGTATCGCCCACAACTCACTTGTGTTCTACTCGTGCATATAACATCTACGCATAAAACCAGGCTCTGATACCACTGTTGGGGAACGTAGTAATTTAAAAAAAATTCCTACGCACACGCAAGATCATGGTGATGCATAGCGACGAGAGGGGAAAGTGTTGTCTACATACCCTCATAGACCGTAAGCGGAAGCGTTATGACAACGCAGTTGATGTAGTCGTATGTGTTCACGGCCCGACCAATCAAGCACCGAAAGCACGACACCTCCGAGTTCTTGTACACGTTCAGCTCAATGACGTCCCTTGAACTCCGATCCAGCCGAGTGTCGAGGGAGAGTTTCGTCAGCACGACGGCATGGTGACGATGATGATGTTCTACCGACGCAGGGCTTCTCCTAAGCACCGCTACGATATTATCAAGGTGGAATATGGTGGAAGGGGGTACCGCACACGGCTAAGAGATCCAAGGGATCAATTGTTGTGTCTCCAAGGGGTGCCCCCCTCCCCGTATATAAAGGAGTGGAGGAGGGGGAGGGCCGGCCCTCTCTCTATGGCGCGACCTAGGGGAGTCCTACTCCCACCGGGAGTAGGATTCCCCTTTTCCTAGTAGAACTAGGAGCCCTTCCAAGTAGAAGGAGTACGAGAGAAGGAAAGGGAAGGGAGAAGGAGAAGGAAGGAAGGGGGAACCCCCCCTCCCTAGTCCAATTCGGACTAGTCCATGGGGAGGGGTGCGGCCACCCTTTGGGGCCTTTCTCTCCTTTCCCGTATGGCCCATTAAGGCCCAATACGAATTCCCGTAACTCTCCGGTACTCCGAAAAATACCCGAATCACTCGGAACCTTTCCGATGTCCGAATATAGTCGTCCAATATATCGATCTTTATGCCTCGACCATTTCGAGACTCCTCGTCGTGTCCCCGATCTCATACGGGACTCCGACCTCCTTTGGTACATCAAAACACATAAAATCATAATATAACTGTCATCTAACTTTAAGCGTGCGGACTCTATGGGTTCGAGAACTATGTAGACATGACCCAATAGCGGAACCTAGATGCTCATATTGGCTCCTACATATTCTACAAAAATCTTTATCGGTCAAACCGCATAACAACATACGTTGCTCCCTTTGTCATCGGTATGTTACTTGCCTGAGATTCGATCGTCGGTATCTCAATACCTAGTTCAGTCTCATTACCAGCAAGTCTCTTTACTCATTACACAATGCATCATCCCGTAACTAACTCATTAGCTACATTGCTTGCAAGGCTTATAGTGATGTGCATTACCGAGAGGGCCCAGAGATACCTCTCCGACAATCGGAGTGACAAATCCTAATCTCGAAACACGCCAACTCAACCAGTACCTTCGGAGACACCTGTAGAGCTCCTTTATAATCACCCAGTTACGTTGTGACATTTGGTAGCACACAAAGTGTTCCTCCGGTAAACGGGAGTTGCATAATCTCATAGTCATAGGAACATGTATAAGTCATGAAGAAAGCAATAGCAACATACTAAACGATCAAGTGCTAAGTTAACGGAATGGGTCAAGTCAATCACATCATTCTCCTAATGATGTGATCCCGTTAATCAAATGACAACTCATGTCTATGGTTAGGAAACTTAACCATCTTTGATTAACGAGCTAGTCAAGTAGAGGCATACTAGTGACACTATGTTTGTCTATGTATTCACACATGTATTATGTTTCCGGCTAATACAATTCTAGCATGAAAAATAAACATTTATCATGAAATAAGGAAATAAATAATAACTTTATTATTGCCTCTAGGGCATATTTCCTTCAGGCTTTATGTGCAACAAAGGAATTCTTGGTGGAGAGGTTGTGGATACGATTGATGCCAACAAGAAGACTTTGCATCTAGCGTTTCATCCAATCACTACGCTTATCATGCTTTTGGTGAAGGTAAACAAGGAGTTCCCTATCATTTAGTGTACGAGACGCTTCTGAGCCCTCTATGGTACTATGCTAGTGGCCGCGTCAGTGTTAGCACGATGAGATAGACAAAGCTGACCTACAAGGGGACAAGGAGCAACAGTATTTGGAACATGAGTGGCTTCAAGAGGAGCAGAGACGCTTTGATAAGCAGCATTGTCTTCACGGCATGGTGCTTTAGCTGGCTGAAGATAAATGGCTTCATGCGACATAACAACATCAGGCAAGAAGACAACATGATTGTGAGTTGAAGCATAAAACTTCTGGCCAAAGAGATCAATGCCTAAAGACACCAACTGTCTGATGAAGAAATCATGTGTGTTGAAGCATATGCAATTGAGTATATAGAAGACCAATGTCTTCATGGTGCCTTCAAGCTTAGTAGAAGATGAGTGCCCTTTGATTGGCCATAGAGTATGCCTCACAATGTGATAGATGGTGCGGGGCAAATACTCAAGGTCATTGACAAAGAAGTGAGTGGGGTACTCAGCATCAGCAGACAATGGCTTCGTCATAGAGAGCATCTGGCTCATGTTGGGCTCTGGCTTCTGAAAGATGCTTTCTAGGTCCTTCTCATAGGCTTGACAACCTGGTTCAAAAAGATCACTAGGAGTGTGCAGGGATGTGAGCTCTAGAATATCTTGAGCTTTCGCTTCATGATGGATATCACCTATAATCCACTCAAGGACTCATGTCTTCGGATCCCTGTTGTAGCCTGAGATATGTAATGCGGCATAAAATTGGAGTAGCAACTCCTCATTCCAACGTTCCTTCTCGACGACAAATGGAAGCAGGCCAAGATCTCTGAAGAAGTCAAGAGCTTATTCCAAGTAGGG
Organism: Triticum aestivum; assembly: GCF_018294505.1. Taxonomy (NCBI): domain Eukaryota; kingdom Viridiplantae; phylum Streptophyta; class Magnoliopsida; order Poales; family Poaceae; genus Triticum; species Triticum aestivum. The sequence continues at coordinate 231,694,297 of NC_057804.1, read as the reverse complement.
TAGACCGGCCATGGCATCACAACAGAGGCGCTTGTGAGGAAAAATAATGTCTTGATTGTATAGTATGCACATGTAGTAGTTGGACTGCAGATGGCTCCAGAATCAGTCATAAGACATCTGTGGCTTCTTGTATGGATTCTTGGCTCTGTCAAAGAAGGTATTGTGCTGTTTGAAGTTGAGCACACTGAAGGAGCTCTTAGTTGTGGCAACACTTGGAAGCCTTGGCATTCTGGGCATTGGCTTCTGAGTTTGAGGCCTATGTTTGACATGAAACTCATACTGAGGTCCATGCACTTCAGGAGGTCTGAAAATGGGCCATCTGACATTGATCAGTTCACCTGCACGATTGAAGGCCCTTGCCATAGTGTGAAGAATTGGTGTAGCAACAACAACATCAGAAGTGGATGGCAGACTGTCTTCAAGCTGCAGATTGGTTTCAGCCATGATCACATCGCTCTCTTCAGTCGCAGTGGCAGCAACAGCAGAAGCGACAGTGACAATTGTGTCAGTTGGAACAAATTTAGGGGTAGGAATCACATCAGCTTCTTCTTCTTGGTTTTCATCGGCTGATGCAGCCGGAATGTCTTCAACCTGTTTGGCTTCAGACTCTTGGGCAGTATTTGAAGGGGTGGCAGCAGGAAACACTTCACATGCTACTGAACTGGTGTGGTGCACATCCTCTTCAAGGATGCTGGTCATGGAGGTAGAGGGCCTAGGTCCTTTGTGAAGCCTGTGGAAAGTGGACGACGCATGAGGAGATGGCATTGTATTCTCCATGACTTCAGGTGTGGTTTGTGGGGTCTAAAGTACTGGAGTAGTCACTTGAGTTGGTGGTGTGCGAGGTATCACTTCATGCAAGGGGGAGTTGGGGTGTTTGACGTGGCTTGAATCTGTGTTGGTATTTCCCCAAAGAGGAAGGGATGATGCAACACAACTACAGTAAGTATTTCCCTCAGTTATGAAACCAAGGTTATCAATCTAGTAGGAGAACCAAGCAACACTATGTAAATGGTACATGCAAACAAAGAACAAATACTTGCAACCCAACGCGCAAGACGGGTTGACGATGACATGTACCTAGGGTAGGGTCCTAGGACTGACCTACATGCCCTACACAAGGACACTACACAAAGAATACAAGACCTACAAAGTTGGAAAGGAGGTGCCGACTGGATTGACCGCATCGCGCAAGTCACTCGATAGAAGATCCACTCGGTTATCCCACCACCACTCTACTATCGTTATTCACTCGGAGTATCTGGTTTCACTCGAAGACAGAAGACCTAAAGCCACTCTAGGATGGCAATGGTCAGGCGATCAGTTCGTCGCTATAAAGATCATTAAGTATAGGCGTTTCCAGTAACACTCGCGTCTTTACTGTCTCATTGAACCCTTGCGTTATGGAGGATGATGAGGCGCTAGTGGACTCTATATAAGCCACCCCTCCTCTCCTGCACAAGGGTTTGCACCCCCTGTAACTCAACACTCCATACAACAAAGCTCCCGCAACACTGAGATGTAGGGTGGTTACCTCTTCCGAGAGGGGTCTGAACTCGTAAATCAGAGTGTACAACCTCGCCGTAGCTAGGCTCCGCCCTCTCCTACGTACCCCTAACCTCTACAGTCAGTCCGTTCCCATGACAGTTGGCGCCCACCATGGGGCAGTAATCTTAGCGACTTCTGGCATGGTTGCATTCTTCGAACTCCTTCATCATGGTTTCCGGCGGAGGATCTCTGGGTCGCGAGATCCATCTCGGTGCCCTCAGTTTCATCGCTGACGATTCAGCATGGCTCCAGGAAGCCCCTCCTGATGCCGAGGCGCTCCCTATTCGGAGGGCGGCACACTTCCGTGTGAGTACCTGCGGCTTCCTCCTCCGACAGCCGTCGACTCCATATCGGTCGACTCGAGCGGCATCTTCCTCCCCACTGTGCACCGTCGCAAGCAATTCGATCGCTCCTGGCTCCAGCGGTGGGTGAAGCACGCGGTGGCTCATCAGTCATCCACTCTGTAGATCGCGGAGATTGAGCTCGACGAATCCCTCTATAGCTTGTTTGATCCATCGCCCGATCACTCGGATACACCTTCCGAGTGCGAAAGCAATGACCCGGCGGTGGAAGTCCTCGTGATTGGTTCCCAGCGTAGCCCACTAGGATTTCCCCATGGCAGGGGCAAGAGCGGTGGTCCATCACATGGCAACGATGAGTACTCCCCGCAGGCCCTCACTGCGGATAAAAGAGAAGAGCTGCAGCGTAGGAACGAGCAGGTCCCGCGGACCCCCAACCCTGGGGAGACGGTGATATGTCTCCAATGTATCTTTAATTTTTGATTGTTCCATGATATTATATTATCCATAATGGATGTTTTATATGCATTTATATGCTAATTTATATGATTTTTGGGACTAACCTATTAATCTAGAGTCCAGTGCCAGTTTCCGTTTTTCCTTGTTTTTGAGTTTTACAGAAAAGGAATACCAAATGGAGTGCAAAAGACCTGCAAATTTACGGTCATTTTTTATGGACCAGAAGAAGCCCCCAAAGCAAAAGATTTGGGCCAGAAGAGTCCCGAGTCAACCACAAGGGTGGAGGGCGCGCCCTACCCCCCAGGAGGGTGCTCTGGTCTTGTTGTTGACTCATGGACCCCTGACGTGAAACCGACGCCAAAAAGTCCTATAAATACAGAAACCACCAAAAATAAACCTAGATCGGGAGTTCCACAGCCGCAAGCCTCTATAGCCACGAAAAACCTCCCGGGACCCTGTTCCGGCACCCTGCTAGAGGGGGAATCCATCACCGGTGCCCATCTTCATCATCCTAGCGCTCTCCATGATGAGGAGGGAGTAGTTCACCCTTGGGGATGAGAGTATGTACCAGTAGCTATGTGTTTGATCTCTCTCTCTCTCTCACCCTCTCTCTCTCTCTCTCTCGTGTTCTTGATTTGGCACGATCTTGATGTACCGCGAGCTTCGCTATTATAGTTGGATCTTATGATGTTCCCCCCCTCTAACTTTTTTTAATGGATCGAGTTTTTCCCTTTGAAGTTATCTTATCGGATTGAATCTTTAAGGATTTGAGAACACTTGATGTACGTCTTGCACACTACAGGAATCAGGAACTTTGCCGTCTGCCATGGCTGATGGAGAAGGCATTCCTGGAGGATGGCAAAGGCCTTTCCCGTCAGCCAGCAGATGACAACACATCCGCTTGAACAAACTATGGAAAAGGGCTCTTTGCCGTTTGCTGGCAGAAGTCGAAGATGCAAAGGCCGTTGCCGTCTGCCATACGGCAAAGGACCTGGACGACACACGTGGCAGCTTAGGTCCGTTAAGAGGTTAACGACGTGCTTTGCCGTCCGCTGGCAGATGACAAAGATGCAAAGGTCTTTGCCGTCTGCCAGCAGACGGCAAAGCAACCATATAGGTCAGCCCAATGCCCCCCAGGTTGCAAAGGTAGCTGCCACATGGCAGCTTTGCCGTCTACTGGCTGATGGCAAAGCTCTTTGTCGTCTGCTAGTAGACGGCAAAGAGCATATAAATCCCCTGTTTTTATGTTTTTTCTTCTTAAATTCATTCAATTTCACAGAACTTCATATAGTAACACTGTTCTAATCCTGGGATCAAAATAGTTATTTGATCACGGTCAGTCCTATATAGGCTCGATGGACTTGTTCCGAACTCTCCCAACAACGTAGAAAAAAAGCCCACTCCCCGTCCACCACCTCCCCCGATCCCAACCTCTCTCCCCGGTCCTCGATCTCCTAGAGCCGCCGCTCCCCGCTTCCCATACCTCTCGGCGCCACCGCTCCCCGCTTCCCATACCTCTCGGCACCGCCGTGCCCACTTTCCCTACCTCCTGGTGCCGCCGCTCCCCCCCGCTTCCCCTACCTCCCGGCACCGCTGCCCCAATCTTCAGCGTGCCACCAGGCTGCCTTCCATCACCGCCCCTTGCTCCGGCATGCCTCCGCCCTGGCTCCGGCACGCCTCCCACCGTCGCAACCCTGGCCCCAATGCGCCTACCACCATCGCCTTCTCTTCAGCAGCCGCGGCCACCCGCGACCAGCGACGGCACAACCATCAGGGCGCCGCCATGGCCCATCGCCAGCTTTCAACGCCCGAGGCGACCACCGTGATGGCCGCATCCCCAGTCCCCGTACTCCATCGTCCACAACCGCCTGCAGATGGACACCAGATCCCACGCCGTCTCCCACGGCCACCTACTGCATTGAGTCACCGTCGGTGGCCACAGATCTAAGTGCCGGCCACTGGATCCAACGGATGCTCACACATGGGAAGCGGTGCTGCTCCAGCCAGCTCCTTCGTCTTCGAGCACGGCACCAACGACAGCATCCTCCCTCTCGATCCCTCCTCCATTTGCTATCGCTGATGTTGCTGTTCAGCATCGTGTGGTTGTAAATGGTGCATGGCAGGTCGAGTTGACTTCTTATTGCCGTTCAATTAAAAAATGGCAGCGACATCATGGCGGCTGATGGGTAGAATGCATGGTGAAAACTGAAGTCTTAGTGTTGCGGTACATCCAGTGTAAAACATATTCATTTTTCTTCAGGAAAAACATTCTCTTAGTCTAAACGTGATGTTCCCTTTTCTACCGGAAGACATTTTCTTTCAAAAGAACTACATCCCGTTAGTCCACTTATATTCTTCTTCAGTAAAAGAAGATGAAGTGCATTTACATTGGTAGGGCCAGTATATGCATCCATGTGGAATTGTCTGAAGAAAGAAAGGAACAGTCGGGCTGGATGAGTAGTTCGAACCTGCCTCCGCGCGAACTTGCTCCACCTGCCGCCTCGACCTTCCTCCAACTGGCATAGCGACCTTCTTCCCTCCATAGCCACCTACCGCCGGTGACGCGCCCCCATGACCCGTGCATCTTCCTCGCTAGCTAGATCTCAAAAAGCACCTCAACACCCACTGTCGCTAGCTGCCGGTGCGACACGTCTCCCCCTTGCCCTGCTTCCTCTGTTCTTGGCATGTGTGGATTATCATCGTCGTTCTCGTCCATCTCCCCCAGAAGTTCAAGGACTCTTTTTTGTGCAGATGCTACAATCAGTACAATCCTCCCTGATTGTTCTGTTTATTTTTTTAGTTTGTGTATGATCCCGCTCTGATTGGCTATGAGCAAACAAAGAACTCTGTGCACGCGCAGGTGCATTCTCTGTGTGTTTTTGTCAAAATAATGAGCGGTTTTATTTTCTTTTTGTGTATATAGCAGAAAGAGGAAGAAGTTTGAATATAAGATATGAAGAAGTTCAAAATATGTAACACGATAACAATTTTGTGTATGAAAAATTGTGTGCAGAAATAAATGTAAATTCACAATGAGGTTCATATATTGAAAGAAACTGAAGTCCGCATAGACAAAAAAGGTGGATTTCTGAAAAAGATGTACTGAAAAGTACATGTTCTCTAATTCATGATGCTTATATGGTCGTCTCTGGGGAGTAAAAACACAGAGCTCACATGTAACATAATTGATAATTAGAATAATGTTCAAGTATTGTCCTCTAAAAAATTCATGCATATAATAAACCGAATTCGGGAGGTTCAAAAAAAAAACAATCCCATCAATGAAAAAATGTACATAAAAATTGTTATAAAACTAAGAAGTTCAAATTTTAAAAAACTAGATGTCCAAATTAAAAAAAGAGGATTAGTTCCAGAGAGTGGATTTTTCGAACCCGGATGTATTGGAGGACCTTATTTTAAATACTTTGAAATAAAACCAGGAAGTCCATATTAAAAAGATGGAGAAGTTCGATGATTATAGAAAACTCAGATTTTCCTCGTTATTAAAGAATGGAAACAAGAAGTTCAACAATAAAATAACAAGAAGTTCAACTAACAAAAATAGAGGGCTTCAAAAATTCATTAAAAAGATTAAGAAAATAAAACTAGGAAGTCCATATTAAAAAGATGGAGAAGTTCGATGATTATAAAAAACTCAGATATTCCTCGTTATTAAAGAATGGAAACAAGAAGTTCAAAAATAAAAAAAACAAGAAGTTCAACTTTTAAAATATAACGCTTCAAAATTTCATAAAAAAGGAGTAAGAAATAAAACCAGGAAGTCCATATTTAAAAGATGGAGAAGTTCGATGATTATAAAAAACTCAGATTTTCCTCGTTATTAAAGAATGGAAACAAGAAGTTCAAAACTAAAATAACAAGAAGTTCAACTATTAAAAATAGAGCGTTTCAAAATTTATAAAAAAAGAAATCAGATTAAAAATTCATAAAAAAACTCAAATATTTTCACATAACCGAGAGAAGATCATGTTGATAACTGCCAGAAGTTCATGTACTACACGGTGTGCATTTTGTAATAAAAAAGAATAAAAAAGCAAAGGCTAAAAGTTTTGTTGTTATAAGTTCAAGTCCTTCATCAGAGGAAGTTAAAAAAAATTGTGAGAGAGATTTGTACAAAAGGAATATCATTTGTGTAACACTGACGAATGAATGAGAAAATTACAAACGAAAATACGTCACAGAAATTCAACTGAAAACATCAGGAAGTTCAACTATTACACTGAATGAATTTCAGATGAAAAACTTTTAAAATCGTCGGGGGTATGAAAAAATGATCAACACGGGAAAGTTGCGTGTTCACAGCAGCTTTCCACCGGTATATCACTTGCTCAATTTCGGTGAGTATTCCGGTGAGTGAATGAAGAGACACGAGAAAAAAAAGCACATGAAAAATAGAGTGAAGTTCAAGCAGAACTGCCACAGAAGTTCAAGTACTTCACGCGATGCATTTTTGAAGAATCTGTTTCGCGATAGAGGCAGAATGAATGATCTCGCCGTTTTTGAAATTACTTGAAAACGGCTAGAAATCTGAGAAAACCATCAACATGAAAAAGTTTTGCATTTTCCGTAGCTTTTCAAGGGTATATTATTCGCCCCAATCCGACAAAGTTTGTAGAAATTACGGCAAAAATACATTTTTAGTCATTTTAAAAACTGACATAAAACCGTAAGAAATTGGGAGAAACAATACATATCAAAAAGTTTCGCATTTACTCAAACTTTCCAACGCCATATCATTTGCTGCATTCGGACGTACGGCTAAAAAATTAGATCGAAAATACAAACTCGGTGGAACTTGTACTGTTTTATAAATTACTCTTAAACCGTTCAAAATTAGGAAAAACCTTCAACATGAAAAAGTAGCGCATTTTCATAAGCTTTCCAAAACCATATTACTTGCCTCAATTGGATTAACAGTTCAGGAATGGTATCGAAAATACGAACTCGGCTGTTCGGTTTGCAAAATTTTACGTTTTTTCCAAATTACTCTTTAACCATAGAGAATTGGAGAAAATTTTCAACATGTGGAAAGAGCGGTTTTGCAGCAGCTTTCCAACGCCATATTATTTGCCTCATTCCGATAAACAATTTAGAAATGCGATCAAAAATACGATTCATGTTTTTTGTGTGAAGAAAAAATGGTTTTCAAAACTGCTTTTAAACCGCTTACATTTTGACAAAAATTTAAGTTGGGTCATGATACTGGTGTCCATAACTTTCCAACGGTATATCGCAAGCCCCATTTGGGCAATGTTGGCGGAAGTTCAACCTAGTTCAGAGGGAAGTTTAGGTCGAACAACTCGGGCAATAAAATTGCAACAGAGGCATGTTTCATTAGGACCCGAGAGCAAATTGGCCAATGAGCGAGATTCATATTTAAAACGAGTACTTAGTTTCTAGAAATATCTTGCAGATTACACTTACATCACATAGAACATGACTAACCAAAAAAATTCGCGTGGGGAGACAAGGTTGCGAAGATTGCCCGAAGGTCGGGTTCGTACAGAGGGAAGTTCAGGCGTGTAACTCAGGAAGTTCTGGTTGTGATCAGAATATTATTCTGATCTCATGATCGGAATAGTGTTTACATAATTTCACACACACACACACACACACACATACACACACACACACACACATTTGAAGATATATATACACAAACATACCAACACATATCCAACAACAAGTTTCCAACAACATATCCAGCAACAAGTTTCCAACAACATATCCAATAACAAGTTTCCAACACATATCCAACAACAAGTTTCCAACAACAAAGTTCATCGTACAAAATCAAAACAAAAAGAAGCACAAGGAGAAGAGTAGACTCCATGAATGCAAGCTTCCTCATCTAAAGCAAATATGCAAATTGGGAAAGAAGAAAGTTAGAAGAAGAAGAAGACTAGCTAGAAGAAGAAAAAAAGAAGAAGAATAAGAAGAAGAATTTTCTTCTCTTTCTTTTTCTCCTCTCCTCTTCTTTATCTTCTTCTTCTAACTAAGGTAGGTAAAAATGGCATTTTCTACCTAAGCTAGGTAAAAATGCTAAGTGCAGGTCATTTTGGAGCTAAGCCAGGTAAATAGGTCATTTTGGAGCTTAGTAAGGTTATTTTGTCATTTTGGAGGAAAATAAGCTAAGTCTATGTTATTTTGGAGCTAAACCAAGGTTATCATGCCATTTTTGACCTAAGTATGCTAAGTATGTCATAAATGAACTAAAGAAGCTAAGTATAGGTCATTTTTGAGCTAACCTAGGTAGTTATGCCATTTTTTTGCTAACTAAGCATATTCATTCATCTTGGAGGACAAAATGGCAAGTGTAGGTCATTGTAGAGCTATCCTAGTTAAAATCGGTCATTTTGGAGGCAGGTAAGGTTATTTTATCATTTTGGAGGAAAATAAGCTAAGTCTATGTCATTTTGGAGCTAAACCAAGGTTATCATGCCATTTTTTTACCTAAGTATGCTAAGTATGTCATAAATGAACTAAAGAAGCTAAGTATTGGTCATTTTTGAGCTAACCTAGGTAGTTATGCCATTTTGAGCTAACTAAGCATATTTATTCATTTTGGAGGACAAAATGGCAAGTGTAGGTCATTTTAGTGCTATCCTAGTTAAAATTGGTCATTTTGGAGGTAGGTAAGGTTATTTTGTCATTTTGGAGGAAAAAATGCTAAGTATAGGTCATTTTATAGCTATCCCAGGTAAAGTATGTCAGTTTGGAGCTAAGTAAGTATGACACCCCGGTTCAGAGAAACCGGAATGCCCTATATTCCAGCCCAGAGATCGAGGAGAAGTCTTCTGGAATACGGCACTGCTTGACATAGAACAAATCAGCTCTTATTACAAAGGATAAATACAAAGGTCTGATGTTATAAAGGATCACATCAGCACAACGACACTATGCCTGCGATACTGCACTTGCTCTAGACTAGCAGCGGAACAACTCGTAGCAGCGGAAATCTTCTAGAAACGGAACAACGATGAAGGTGGCGAACTCCACTCTGTAGGGACTCTGGATGGGACACGATCTAGCTCGCACGAACAGAAACCACGACAAGCAAACAATTACGGCATCACCTGCAATCTGGCATGACACGCGGGGTTAGTACATTGAATGTACTTGCAAGTTCACAACAACCAAAAACATCAAGGCAAGACAACAACATGGCATTAAGCAGGTTAATTAAATTAACATCTACCATGAAACAAAAGCATCTACTCAGCAATATATGAAACTACTACAACGCTGATAAACCATCACATCTGATCTCAATAACCATCTCACTCTTGGCTATCCGGCCAAGCAATATACCATCTCGACCACCCCGTGGTCCACATGATCACCTCATGATCAAAACATCCACGTGATCACCTCGTGACCACAATATCCACATGATCACCTTGCGACCGCAATATCCACACAATCACCTTGTGACCACAATATCCACTTGGTCACCTTGTGACCCCATCACAAACAAAATGATCATCCTCGAGATCATCCCAACATCATCATCGGCATCCTACCAAACTGTTACTGCTCACGCACATCCACATATAAATCATCTATAAGTCATTCCATCATGCGCGTGTAGATCAAACGGTGTGACCTAGTACGAAATTGTGCCCATGATCGAGGACGCGGCTATCGATAGATTAAACACACACACTCTACAAAGCTAGCGCACTGTACCCACACCACAGAACCCATGGCCTCACACTCCCATTCGGGTGGACCAACGGCATTCCGACAAAACCAATCTATTGCCATGACACTCTCCCGGCCACTCGGACTAACTCCCCACTGGGCTAAGTCATGGGTGGCCCCGTGCCTACCAAAGGCATCAACGGACACCATGATGGCAACAACCACTATCGTGGCAAAACAAAAATGGTGTGAAACGGGGACAAGAGATCTCAATACCAACCATGGGCACACAAGGCTTATGTCCACCTACTTGATCAGGGGAGCGCGTGCCCATAACCTTCCCTCGTTGGAGGAACCGGTGAGAGACATGACAATAAACTGCATTAGGGCCTTCCCATAAAGGCAAATGTGGTTGCACTGGAAAAGCCCGGTTCGGTGCCACCTGACCAACTTAATGACGAAATTTAACCCCAAAAACATAACTGCAATAACTGATACTCTGATATTAACTATCAACCTGTAATCCAAGTCATAGCAATATCCAACAACTAATCCAAAGCATAACCAAGCCATAACATAATACCCCAAGGGTAACCAAACACTACGAGTGAGGGAGTCCTGGACTAGGGGGTGTCCGGATAGCCGAACTTTCATCATCGGCCGGACTCCAAGACTATGAAGATACAAGATTGAAGACTTCGTCCCGTGTCCGGATGGGACTTTCCTTGGCGTGGAAGGCAAGCTTGGCAATACGGATATGTAGATCTACTACCATTGTAACCGACTCTGTGTAACCCTAGCCCTCTCCGGTGTCTATATAAATCGGATGGCTTTAGTCCATAGGACGAACAACAATCATACCATAGGCTAGCTTCCAGGGTTTAGCCTCCTTGATCTCGTGGTAGATCTACTCTTGTAATACCCACATCTTCAATATCAATCAAGCAGGACGTAGGGTTTTACCTCCATTAAGAGGGCCCGAACCTGGGTAAAACATCGTGTCCCTTGTCTCCTGTTATCATCCGCCTAGACGCACAGTTCGGGACCCCCTACCCGAGATTCGCCGGTTTTGACACCGACATTGGTGCTTTCATTGAGAGTTCCTCTATGCCGTCGCAATCAGGAGGGATGCCTTTTCCTGTCTTTAAAGACGGAGCCGTTGTCAAGGGAGCTTTGGCCACCGGCCAAACTATCCGGCTAGGCGATTTTCTTATGACCGCCTGTTCGACCGCCGCTCCGACAATGACCTCTCAGGTCATCAAAAGCGATCTTCACGTCAACTCGGAATTCGCCGAGCAGCTAGATCCGATGGAGCTCTCCTCCGTAAATGAGCTCTTGGATCGCATCGCCGCCCTGGGAGTCGCTACAGACTACGATCAGATTGGGCTTAAAACCGATCTGAGAGAAATTAACTCTCCCCAGGCTACCCACCACGTTGTCGTGGTAGAGGAACAACGCGGCGACTCTTCTTCTATGTTAAAGACCAGTTATGTCCGGATTCCCGATCCCTTCATGCCGGATTCCCGCGGAGGGACGGACGTCAATCAAGTACTGAACCTAAAGTCAGGCATCGGACCAGATTTGTTGGATAACATCCAGCAATCCAAGCTTCCAAATCCGGAAACTTCTCGGCCTTTGAGCCTCAGATTGGGCGGGGTTCCGAATTTAATTCCGCCCGCCCACCCAAACATAAGCGATCTATCTCAAATACGGCAAGATCCCAATGAAACAGTACATCATTACTGGGCCAGATTCCTCCTGGTCATGGACAGGATAAAAGACTGCCGTGAGGAAAGCGCAATCTCAATTTTCTGCAACAATTGCACGGACAAGGGAATCATGAACGCCATAAGTCGTCGCGAAGTTACACGCTTCGCCGACTTGGCAACCATAGTACAAAAATATTGTGCGATGGAGAGTGCCTGGAAAACCGAAACCAGGTTTTGGGACAATCCGGCCCTGAATACAACCCTAGTTCGAAACAAAAGGGTGCGTCATACTCAAGCACCTGGGTTAAAAACCAAAAAGCAAAAACCCCCTAAAGGGCACGGAACCGTACTGGAGGGATGGCTCAACGGACCCTGTAAAATCCATAGTACAGAGGGCGCCACTCCAACACATAGCCTTCGAGCATGTTGGATACTACGGCAGGTGGCCAAAAGTGGCGAAGGCTTTCTAGCCCCGGGTAACCAGCCCAACAGTACCAGTACGGTATTAACAGTCTTCGAGACTTTCGCATCAAATAATATGCGGAAACGAACAATCCGCAGCCTCGCCGAAGTCTACCAAGTAGCAACAACAAATCCATGGAGCGACACGGCTATCACCTTCAATGCTAGCGACGAACCTAAATTCCGAACAGCCCGAGCACCAGCCGCATTGGTCCTCAGTCCGATAGTGGACGGCTTTCGTCTTACCAAGGTACTCATGGATGGCGGCAGCGGATTAAACCTCATCTACGAGGAAACCCTCCAAAAAATGGAAATTGACTGGAGCCGCATTGAGCGAAGCAGCACAACCTTCAGAGGGATAATCCCTAGTCGAGAAGTACGCTGCACAGGAAAAATCACACTAGATGTAGTGTTCGGCTCGCCGGACAATTACAGGTCCGAGGAGGTCACGTTCCAAGTGGCCCCGTTCGGCAGCGGATATCACGCCTTGTTAGGGCGAGAGGCATTCACAATCTTCCAAGCTATACCCCATTACGGGTACATGAAGCTCAAAATGCCCGGGCCCAATGGAATAATCACTCTTGTCAGTGATCCAGATATAGCACTCCGCGCTGAAAATAAGACAGCCGCACTGGCCCTAGAGGCATTATCCGAAGCCCTAGCGGCAGAGGAACTCACTGCGCTGCGCTCCACGGTGGATAGGGACGATGTGATACTCGATAAGAGGTCTAAGTCCACCTCTTTTAAACCAGCAGACGAAATAGTCAAATTCCAGGTCCATCCAACGGACCCCACAAAGACGGCCTCCATTGGGGCACAATTAAATCCTGATGTAGAAGCCGCACTACGAGAATTCCTTCGGGAAAATTGGGACATTTTTGCCTGGCACCCTTCAGATATGCCAGGAATCCCACGCAGGCTGGCAGAACACAGCCTAAATATCCTAAAAGGATTCAAGCCAGTCAAACAGGCTCTTCGGCGATTTTCCGAACCCAAAAGACAGGCAATGGGAGAGGAGCTAGCCAAACTCTTAGAAGCCGGATTCATCAGAGATATAAAACATCCGGACTGGCTAGCCAACCTGGTAATGGTACCAAAAAAGGACAAATCCTGGCGCCTTTGTGTCGATTTCAAAGACCTTAACAAGGCCTGTCCAAAGGACCCTTTCCCTCTCCCTCGCATCGACCAAATCATCGATGCTACCGCAGGGCACGATTCATTGTGCTTCCTCGACGCATACTCCGGATACCATCAAATCAAGATGGCGGAAAAAGACCAGGCCGCAACGGCATTCATTACTCCGTACGGACCATTCTGCTTCAACACAATGCCCTTCGGACTCAAAAACGCCGGCGCAACATATCAGCGCATGATTCAGACATGTCTGGCCACCCAGATAGGCAAAACAGTGGAGGCGTACGTAGACGATGTGGTCGTTAAGACCAAACACGTCGAAACTCTAGTAGACGATTTGAGGCTTACATTCGACAACCTCCGAGCATACGAAATTAAGCTCAACCCGGAAAAATGTGTTTTCGGTGTACCAGCTGGAAAGCTCTTGGGCTTCATTGTATCCGGTAGAGGAATTGAAGCAAACCCAGCCAAGATCCGAGCTCTGTCACAATTGGATATCCCAAAAGACCTCAAACAAATACAAAAACTAACTGGATGCGTGGCGGCTCTAAGCCGCTTCATCTCCCGTTTGGGAGAAAAGGCACTGCCCCTCTATCGCCTCCTCCGGCGCACCGAACACTTTGAATGGACGGATGCTGCCACGGCCGGACTCGAAGAAATTAAGGCCATATTGGCGACAAATCCGGTCCTGGCCGCGCCCAACCTGGGCGAACCTATGTTATTATATATCGCGGCAACACATCAAGTTGTCAGCGCCGTACTCGTCGTCGAACGAGAAACAGAAGGGCACAAATTCCCTCTTCAAAAACCAGTGTACTACGTATCCACTGTCTTAACCCCATGCAAGTCCCGGTACCCACATTATCAAAAGATAGCGTATGCGGTGTTCATGGCATCCCGGAAGCTGCGACACTACTTTCAAGAGTGTTCCATAACGGTGGCCTCCGAAGTACCTCTCAACGATATTATAAACAATCGCGACGCGACGGGCAGGATTGCAAAATGGGCCATTGAGCTCTTACCATTTGACATAACCTACAAACCACGGCGAGCCATAAAGTCGCAAGTTTTGGCCGACTTCATCGCCGAATGGACCGAAGCCGAACTCCCTAAAGAGTACGGCGCATACTCCAATTGGATCATGCATTTCGACGGCTCCAAAATGTTGGCTGGCTTGGGGGCTGGCGTCGTCTTGACGTCCCCAACCGGAGACACAGTCCAATACGTACTTCAAATAATGTACACGGACTCCAACAACGCAGCCGAATACGAGGCCCTTCTACATGGTCTCCGGATGGCAATCTCCATGGGTATTCAACGCCTAGAGGTGCGCGGGGATTCAAACCTCGCAATATCCCAAGTAAATGGAGACTTTGACGCCAAGGATCCGAAAATGGCAGCCTACCGTAACGCCGTCATAAAAATGTCAGCTCGGTTCGAAGGACTCGAATTCCACCATGTAGCCCGGGATAATAACCAGGCAGCAGACGTGTTGGCACGCATCGGCGCAAAACGCGACGCCGTCCCTCCAAACATCTTCCTGGAGCGGCTCTTTAAGCCATCCGTATTATGGGAAGAAGAGTCCGGAAATAACAACCCGGAACCAACTGCACCACCCAACACGGAACATTCTGACACAATCGGTGGCTCAGCCAATGAAATAACACCTTCAGCCCACGAAATAATGGCAGTAATTGCCCCGTGGACGGAACCATTCCTAGCCTACTTAATCAGGCAGGAACTCCCCGAAGACCAAAATGAGGCCCGCTGCATAGTTCGGCGATCTAAAGCCTACAAGGTCCATGAGGGAGAACTTTATAAGAAAAGCACAACCGGAGTCCTTCAAAGGTGTATCTCCGAAGAGGAAGGGCGAAATCTCCTGGCTGAAATTCACGCCGGACTCGGCGGGCACCACGCCGCAGCCCGGGCCCTTGTAGGCAAGGCCTTCCGTACAGGATTTTATTGGCCGACAGCCCGGGCAGATGCTCAGGACTTAGTCCAACGATGCGTCGGTTGCCAGCTCTTTGCTAATCAAAGCCACATGCCACCCACCGCCCTCAAAACTATACCCATCACCTGGCCGTTCGCGGTCTGGGGGCTTGACATGGTTGGACCCCTTAAAGGGGGAACCCACAAGAAAAAATACTTATTGGTCATGGTGGACAAATTCACCAAATGGATAGAGGCCAAGCCGGTTAAAACGGCAGAATCCGGACCTGTGATAGACTTCATATCCGGGGTAGTACACCGTTTCGGCGTCCCCCACAGCATCATCACTGATAACGGCACGAATTTCACGGCCGACGAGGTTAAACTCTGGTGCAAAAACATGGGCATCAAGCTCGACTACGCTTCAGTCTATCACCCTCAAACTAACGGTCAAGTGGAACGGGCAAATGGTCTAATCATGAGCGGCATTAAACCCAGATTAGTGCGGTCCCTCACGGAATCTAACACGCACTGGGTAGAGGAGCTAGACTCCGTACTCTGGGGGCTGCGGACCACGCCAAACCGCACTACCGGATTCACACCATTTTTTATGGTATACGGCGCTGAGGCAGTTTTGCCCTGCGACATACTTCATGACTCACCTCGCGTGCGCATGTACGAAGAAAGAGAAGCCGAGTTGGATCGGCAGGACAGTTTGGACGCCTTAGAGGAGGAGCGCGACGTGGCAAAATCCCGTTCCGCATTCTATCAGCAGCAGGCTCGAAGATATCAAAGCAGAGAAGTACGGGCTAAAACTTACAATGTTGGCGAACTAGTTCTACGCCTGCCGGACAAGAAAAAGGACAAACTTAAGCCCAAATGGGAAGGTCCCTTCATCATCGACCAAGTCCTTACCGGCGGTGCATACCGTCTACGCAACGCATCTAACAACCGACTCGAGCCAAACCCATGGAACGCAGCCCGTCTCCGAAGATTCTACGCCTAGCGCCGGACTCAGAGTTCGTCTCCTTCCTCCGTCCACCTTTCATATTTTTTCGCTGTCTTTGTTTTCCCTCCTTTTTCCTCCCTCTTTCAGTGCAAGCCTCTTGAGGGCTGATCTGCGCTTTGTTCGCACTCACTTGATGTGCTACTCGCACTCGTTATACCTGGGGGCTTCTTTAACAGAAGCTTATCTATACGGGCTTCATGCCCAACACATGTGTCATACTTCCGCATGTACCTTTTACTCACCATTATATGCATCGATATGACTTAAGTTTTGGCCAAGCTGGGTTGCCTGGCTCCTGTGCTTACCCCTACGTTCCCGATTGTTCGGCTAGGAGGTAAAGGGAGCACCTCTGCGATTGTTACTGCCGGATCAGCCGGATGTGTACCTCAGACTGGGTGAAGCCGAAAGCTAGCGTTCTTAAGGGAATATTCGGTCGGTGACCTGAAAGATGATTTATTACTTATTTATTTCTCTGCCCCCAGATGCTTTTTCTGCTCTTTTCGCAGTCTGGACATGCACTTTAGGGCATGCCTCCCAGGGAAAGGAACCCCTAACGGAACTATTCTCCCTGGAAGATGTTTCTTACTAACCATGTAATATAACATAGCTAGTTGGGCACTTGTCTGATAAAGCACTTATGACCCCTACGCCTTGTCTCCATGCATGCCCCGGTTTTTGTATAACCGTCAGGGTATTCGGACACACTCCGGACTGTTGGGTCCCGAGGTTGAAGCGAAAAGGTCCGCAAAGACAAACGATCTACAATCCGGCTAGAAGGCATTTTACATGTCATTTTAAATTACATCGTCAAACTGACTGATTGTACTCCTCTTCAATCCCATCTAACAGGCTGTCTAATTTACAGTCCCGTTGGGAATATTTCGCGGCCAACTCTACTTGGCCGTACATCAGGCTCACAGGGATCTCCTTCCCATCGGGCCCCACAGGTCCGACCTCGGCCATGTGGTTTGGATCAGCCCTCGTGTACCGCGTCTTCACCATGGCCCAGGCCTCCCTGGCGCCTTGACGGCAGGCCGATATCTTCCACAGACGGAAACGCTGCCGTACTCCCTGAAGCTTCTCAGCAAGCCCTCCAAGACCCTCGGGTAGGGAGACGGAAGGCCATAAGGCCTGAACGACGCCGCTCATCGCCTGCCGAACACGTTCGTGCAGTTGCAGCAGCTCGGGAAGAGGGTCTCCCGTGGAACCAGGCATCTCCTCCGCCGGACGACCCGTGAGCACACCTACAGACACATTTCTGTCAATCGACTTCCTCGCCGAACTCTTCTTTTCAAAAGAGTTTGCTCAAGCACTTACTGTAAATGCCGCGACGAAGCCGTCGATTCTCCTTTACGGAGTTAGACAGCTGGACCCGAACACCTTTTAGTTCTTCGCCCAGCTGGGTGTTGGCATCTTGGAGTTTGTTCCTCTCCTGCTGCACCCTTGTAAGCACCTTCTCGCCGGCCTTAAGCTGGCGCAGCAGATGTTGCTTGTCCGGATCTAGTCCGGCACCCTCTGCAATATTATTGTCAGATTATACACACACACCGCACTTCATAAACTACTTCTCTTTTCGAAATATGAATTACCAGAGGGGGTCTCTGTGGCTCCCCGGGCAGCGGCTAGCGCGGCCTCAAGTTGGGCCTTGCATTCTTGAAGCTCCTGGGACAGGTGGGTATTCTTCTCCGTAAGATCCTGCATAACAAATGATCCTTAAATCAGTTAGTTTAACTATTTTAAGTCTCGGGGGCTACTGGCATATATAACCATTAAAATTCCTCACCCTATGTCTTTTACATACTGCTCCGTGGCTCTGGTTAAACCATCTTGAGCAGCACGGAGGTGCGCGTCTCCCGCATTAAAGGCATTCAACGCCTCTGGGGAGAAACACGCGTCACGAAGAACTGTCCGGCGGCGCCTGTGATTCATGGCGCTCTCCACCTCAGACCTGGTGGCGGACAACCTGTCGGCATCCTCCGTTGGAGGAGCATCCGGCTCGCGCCTTGCGCTCGCCTCCCCCTCGGACCAGGCGTTGGAGCCTGGCTGGCGGAGGCTTGGTTGGCAACCTCTCCGGGCTCAGTCCGGCGAGCGCTCTTTCTCCTGGAAGAATCATGAGCATTAATGTACCTCCCAGGAGTCTTTCCCTTAAAGGACAAGGGTGCGCCATACCTCTGCGGCGACGTTTCGATTCGCGCCGCACTCCTCTTCCGCCTGTTGGGCCGCACTGACCCTGGTTGGTCAGTCGCCGCGGGCTCGGCTTCCCGCCGTAAAGGCACCTCCTGCGAAGCACCGTTGGTACACGGTGGTCAAAAATAAGCATTACAAAAGTAACGGTGTCAGGACTACTCACCTGAGAAGCCGGAGATAAACCGGGGTAGTCAGCCGTAATGGAGACTAGAGCATTATCTATGCTGAGCTGGTGGAACACCCCGTCAATCAGTTCCACCATTATGTCCGGATCCTCTCCGGAGGCCGGATCAAGGGATCTTCCCGGATCCTCGGGTTGTGGAGTCGGGCTTTCCATGCCCTCCACATCCCGGCGCAGTTCCTGCGTCGAAATCATAAAGTAAGACACTTATCTTTGAAAGCACGGATCGGATATATAAACGTCCGCTTACCCAGCTCCGAGGGTTATTCATGGAGAATCCATTCAATGGACTCGTGTGGAGGAAGTCCTCCTTCTCCCCCTTGTACAAGCCGGACAGGATCTTCACCAGATCGGCGGCCGATCCCGGCCCCTTGCGGCCATGACGGGTGGCGTCATTCTCCCCGTTGAAATCCCACATGGGGTGGCCCCTATATTGAAGCGGCTGCACCCCTCGCATAATGCATATGGCCATGACTCCAATCATGGTCAGTCCGGAATGGGCCAGTAACCTTATCCGGCCCATCAGATATCGGACGCTCCTATCATCTTCCCGTTGAGGGCTCCGCGGGCGCCAACTCAGGCGTTTCTTCAGAGGAGCGTAGCTAAACTCCGGGAGGCCGATCCGAACTGGATCCGGCAGCGGGGCGTCTTCCATATAGAACCACTCCGAAGGCCAGTCTTCGGACGCCTTCTTCGGGGTTCCGGATAGATATCCGGTCCCGGCGATGCGCCATATTTCGGCTCCGCCCACTTGATATATCGACCCCTCGTGAGAACGGGGTACGAGGCAAAACAATCTCTTCCACAGCGCAAAATGGGGCTCGATGCCCAAGAACAGCTCGCAAAGAGCTACAAAGCCCGCGATGTGCAAAATGGAGGCAGGTGTGAGGTGGTGAAGTTGGAGTCCATAGAACTCCAGGAGCCCCCGGAGAAACGGATGTATGGGAAATCCGAGTCCCCTTATTAGGTAGGGGACGAAGCATACCCGCTCTCCTTTGGAGGGATTGGGGACGCTCTCCGCCTGCTTCCCACCCTTGTAGGTGGCCAGTCCGGCTCGAACCGGAACCATAAAGGCTGGGGGAAGGTATCCCTCTGCTTGGAGCCTCACTAACTCGCTATGCGGGACTGAGCATCTCCTCCAGTCTCCTGGCTGAGGACTGGGAGCGCGAGAAGAGGAGCCGCGTCGACTGTCCATGTTGGAATGGATTTTTGTCAGATGCGCTTCGATGAGTACTTGCGGGAGGAGGATGGTGTGATTCGGATCTGGATCCCCGCCTCTCTTATAGGCGGCTTATTCGCGCAGCTAGGGGGGTAAAATGTAAAAATACCCTGGCTTTTCGCATTCATACAACACGTGGAAGAGGGCCGTTATTGGGCGTGGAAGCCAAGGAGCGCAACATTTATGAAGAAACCGGACACTATTCGGCAAACACATGGAACATGGAGGGGAACCCGCCTTGCAAATGCCGAAGACAATGTACGCGCCGGACTCGTCGTCATTGAAGCCTGGTTCGGGGGCTACTGAGGGAGTCCTGGACTAGGGGGTGTCCGGATAGCCGAACTATCATCATCGGCCGGACTCCAAGACTATGAAGATACAAGATTGAAGACTTCGTCCCGTGTCCGGATGGGACTTTCCTTGGCGTGGAAGGCAAGCTTGGCAATACGGATATGTAGATCTCCTACCATTGTAACCGACTCTGTGTAACCCTAGCCCTCTCTGGTGTCTATATAAACCGGATGGCTTTAGTCCATAGGACGAACAACAATCATACCATAGGCTAGCTTCTAGGGTTTAGCCTCCTTGATCTCGTGGTAGATCTACTCTTGTAATACTCATATCATCAATATCAATCGAGCAGGACGTAGGGTTTTACCTCCATTAAGAGGGCCCGAACCTGGGTAAAACATCGTGTCCCTTGTCTCCTGTTATCATCCGCCTAGACGCACAGTTCGGGACCCCCTACCCGAGATCCGCTGGTTTTGACACCGACAACGAGCATGCTTAATCCAAGAATGATACTACTACTACTACTCAAATATCAAGAACAAGCTATCCATCTATGATCCACATGCAAGCATCATCTCCGAAATCATTCTCCAAAACATAATATCAACTAGCATCATGAAAACTAATTCTAGCCACTAATAATCCAAAGGCAACATGACATCCGAAGTAATAGTTCCAAAAATATAACACCAGATACCAACATGAAAATAATCATAACATAAGCCACTAATAATATAGAGGCAACATGCCATCCACAGAAACCCCAAAACATTAGCCCTAAAACTCCAAGAAACATCATGGCAATAGCAATATCGAAACAATACTCCGAGAAATGCCATGACAACTCACATGAAGCTAAAACAATATTTTTAAGCAAGTTCAAATAATTTAAACCATGTCACTATATTACAGTGATGCAAGTGGAGGTTGTGGCTTGCTTGGGAGGGTGAAATCACCGGGAAGAAGTGCAAGAAGCTCGCAGAAAGAATCGCCAGAAAATGTTCTCTCTCGGAGGGGGCTGAATAATTGAAGGGGCAAAATGGCCATTTCAGAAAACATGGTGAAAATGGTTCCAACAGAACGGGCTCGACGATATGAAGAAGTGAGCTTGGGAATCACCTCAATAGGAGTTACAAGTGAAAAGTTGTGGCCGTTCACTTTTTAGGCAGAAAAGGGGCAAAACAGTGAACGTTCACAATATAATCACTTCGGCCGGATGGGCTGAAAAAAGAGAAAGCATCTTTCAGGAATATGCCTTTATATAAGAGAAAACGCACTTTGATCTAAAGATGCACGAAAATACGCTGTCGGAAAACCGAAGATGTAATCCAGTGGATTACACCTCCACTTATCCATGTCAGCATACCTGATCAATGCCTCTGTTAGACTGGAGGGTGGGGTCCGCGGGTTAGCTGGGGCCCACCTGGCCTGGGCTCGTCTTCTTCCTCTGTCTCCCGCACCACAGCGATGGCAGGCCGGCCCCGACGGTGTTTGCCGGTGACACGGGCCACCGGATGTGGTGCCCCGCCTACCGTTGGAATCAGAAGAGTGAGGCGGTCCCATCCCTAGGCGACTCAACCGCCGGGGAGCTCCGAGTTGAGCGGCGCAACAAATGGGGCGGCAGCGGCTACGGCCGGAGGTAAGCTCGCGGCTATGGCGCTCCAGCGACGAGACGAAGGGGCGGGGAGACTTTGCTGCATGGAGGGCTTCTACTGGTGGTGGAGAGAAGGAGGGAGGGGCCCGAGCTTGAGCTAATCGAGGGGAGTGGTCGCGGCAGCCATGGCAGTGAGGGGCGGCAAGGAGAGCTCCTGGAGCTTGGGCGAGTAGCTAGGGAGCGGTCTGGGAGTGAGTGAGGTCGAGTGGTGAGGAGAAACGTGCCCGTGACAACCTTAAATAGAGGGGGAGGGGATGGCCGAGGGTGAGTGCCACCCTGCACGTTCGGCTAAGCTCTGCCGAGCTCATCGATCACGGGGAGGGGCGAGGAACGTGACGAGGCTATGATGCAGGGGTCATAGAGGATAAACCGGCGCCGGGGAGCAGAGGAAATGGAGGAGAGGAGCTCAGAGCCAAACCAAGCACTATGCTCCCATGGGCGTTCGACAGCGAGCGTCGATGAGGAAGCTGCCGGAGAGGGAGCAGGGTCCAGGGAGCAGGCGACGATGAGGGGAAGACAATGGAAATGGTCACGCATGTGAAGACGATGAGAGGGGGAAGGGCCAAAGCACAAACGACCACTAGACGCGGCCACTTCGCATAGAGCGCGACAATAGCCACGCCAGCTGCTCGGTTGCCACGGGACGAGGCACAGGGAGGTCACAAGAGGATTGCAAACTATGTCTGTGGTGAAGTCCTTCAAGGATGGAGCATTTATGAGTCATTGGCTTGATCTGAGGTGCTGTGGTTAAATGGTAGTGATCTACTGAAGTTTACTGCAGTAAACTTGGCCGTGCACTGGTGATCAACAGAAACTTGATTGGGGTCAATGAAGTTGTCTGGGGTGATTAGCTTAGGAAGTACTATGATCTTGGAGGTTTTGAGGAGAAATGAACCAAGGATTAATGTAGCTGCTGTGTAAGTGCATACTTGGTCCAGAATGAAGATCAAGATGATGCACTCACATAGAGCAACCACTTGAGCTCAAATTTTGGCAGGGTAGCATGTTTTGGACATATGAAGATGCTGCAAAAATTTCGTACCAATTGGATTCACCAAAATGGTACTTTCTTCACAAACATCATCACTGTCCAGAAACTTGGAATAATTCTGCTGCTGTGATCAACAGAGAAGTTTTATGGGTAAGAGCATGATCTGGTAATTTATCAGAATTATTGAAGCAATATAAAATACACTTGCTTCACAAGATGAAATGATTGTCAGAATCAAAGATTTGGTCATGTGCTTACATAGATGATTGGATGAGGCTGAAATTGGGAGGAGTGGGTTAGTATGAGCACATGATGTAGTGTGCCAAATTTCATCCCATTTGGGTACTCCTAGCTAATACTTCCTTCACAAAGCCTTCTATCTGACACAAACTTTGAAAAATCACTGAGGGAAGTTGGCTAGGCAAATGAAGTTGAATTTTGGCATGGGGCAATTATTTGGATGAAATATCATGCCCGAGAAGTTTGGGAGCAATCAAGAAAAGATAGGTGGCACTTCCTTCACAGAAAGCCACACTGGATAGAAATGAAGAATAATGATTGGGGATTTATTTTTGGGTTAGGACAGGAAAGTTTGGGCATATTTGAGCAACATATGTCCCAAAGAAATTATGGGAATTACTTGAGAATTTTTGGATGGGCAGAAATATAGTTTGCTTCACAACCTAGGGCACTTGAGGTTATTCCTTTAATAGAAAAGGGAATTTTCCCCAAGAAAAAGAATATTGGGATTTGGGCTAGGATGGAAATGTCATAGTCTTGGGATGAGTTTGATCATGATGAACCACTTGGGAGATGAAACAAGGATGATTTCCCAGGTGGCAAGGCCACAAAACCACACCAAAAAGAAAAATAGAGAAAAAACCAGATAAATCAAAGGAAAAAGAAAAGGGCCAAAAGCCAGGCTGTCATAACTCTTTCCCCCTTAAAGAAATCTCGTCCACGAGATTTGGTTGCTCAGGGAACAATTATGACTTGAGGACACTGTTTCCAACTCGGGTATCCTTTTTCCTTTATTTATTGTTCCCCCAAATTTTTTAGATGATCAACTTACCTTGCTCTGGGGTGGTTTGCTTCACCTTTCCCCAAATTTTGATGGGGTTTTGCTCACATACCAAATCCTTTTGTGGACGTAAATTTTCTCATATTTGCGGTGATATCCAATGGATCTGAGCATAAATTTTTCCTTTGGTCATGAAAACCTTTTTACTTCTGCCATGGAGTTGCTTCAAATAAATGCATGCCTTTCGGGTTCAATAAATGTTGAGAATTATGGCCATTCTCCTGATGGGATCTGACTGCTCACATGTGGCACTGATTTATCTTGATTTATTTCTTTGGCTCGAGCATGGGATATGTACCAAAGATTCGACTACCTTCTGTCGTGAGCGATATAACGGAATATGGATTTATAGTTGTGTCATACCTCAAATATTAACACCTTGGGGGTCCTGACAGGAGTGCTCGCGAGAAAATACTTCTCATGAACCGTTGTTCATGCACTTGGTTCCACTAGTGAATATACCTGATCTGAGTTGATGGTTCGGCTTTTGACTTTCTCATTTTGTTGGTATACCCATCTGTGGTAACTGGCTGTAAACTGCTTTAATACCACCTTTAAGGTCAAATTGTGGAGGTTGCAAAGAAATCTTGGATCTGACAGAACAAACTTGGATATTCCACACTAACCATTTCAAGCGGGTCAGCGGGATATGAAACCCTTGTAGAACATAGTAGGCCTCTAAGGGTATGTATTTGTGGATCCATATGTCATCATGGCCTCGAACTGACTTGGGTATCCGGACCCTGATGGTCGCGCAAAAATCATCATACCTTTGCTGTCAGTCTCAACCTTTTGACGGTCATGATTTTATTTGCCAGGGTACCGTACTGAAATAACTGGGCCACATATGTCCTTGATTCTTCGTATGACCATGGATGTGGTTAGTGGATTGTTCCTTGTGCTTGTTTTCTGACCTGGGTCCACACACATACAACACTTATTCGGGGCATGTAGCTGTACGGAGCTCATTGCTGAGGACAATCATACAAGAAGGTGGCAAGGGATCTCCTTGTCTGTTGCGGGAATAATGACCTTGATGAACATTGTCAGGACTGTTGATACTGTGATGTCATCTCCAAATCTTGTCGATCCTTGTAATTGATGAGATGTATCTCTGCTCATCTTCCTTTGGCTGACTCGTGACATTGTTGAATCCTTACTTTTCTTAGGTATGTATGCTTGATCACTGTCGCATCTCACATGAGTGACTGATATGACCGAGGATGCATGCTCACCATATATAATAATAATATTCCACCGAACACTCGATCCTTGCAGTAGGCATAAGTTTTGATTGAATTGTACCTCTGAAAAAATTATTGCAAATCTGATCCTTGAACTACACTGTCATATCTTGCCAACTCACCATATAATCTCTGAGGACGGTGTAATAGTGGGATACTGCCGTGGACTTAATGGCTTACGAGAGAAGCCATCCGAGTAGCTTGCTGAGGAAGACTAGTTAGCTTCTACTCAAAGCTTTTGTCTGGGTAGCGTGCAGAAGAAGTCTCGATAGCTTATACATGAAGATGGACCTGAGTATTGTGCTAGAGAAGCCTGGGCTTCGTAATTGAGAAGCTTCTCCTCGGGTTTGCTTGTTGGGAAAGATTCAATTCCTTCTGTCAGAAGCCTTTACTGAGGTATCTTTCTGTGAAGGACTGGGTATCCTGGACCGGGAATTGTTCACATATCATGCTGAGGAAAATTGAGGAGCCTTGCATCATAAATTTCTTCCGATAGCGTGTGGAGGACGACTGAGTTTCTCGTATCCAAAGCATCATACTGATATGCAGACTGAAATCCATATACACGCCCATAATATTCTGTGGCTGATTACTTGCATGAGAAAAATGGTTTGACTGTCTTCCTTGAGCATATCACATTCTGACTTTATTTTGGATGATAACATATTTCAAGCATCATGCATTGCTGAGCCAAAACTTTGTATATGATCCATACCTCTGTCTGAAAATATATCGTTGATCTTGAAACTGACTTGTCTTTCTGCTAGCTCGATCATAACTACTATGAGGATTTTGTACTAATGTAGACTCGATGCTGATAGTCAATCCAAGACACCATTGATATTCTGAGAAGGTATTAATACTATAATGCAATTGACTGGGTAGACCATAACATTTAACTGAGCTTCTTTCAAATATTTGAAATCCTGATTGCTTCTTCAAGTCCGATGTCGGTTGATGAGCAACTCTTTATAGGGGAATAATAAACACCGGGGCCTAAAAAGAAAGAAGCAAAAGAAAACTCAACTAAACAAAAGCACACACAAACAAAGTCACATATTACTGCTAGTCACACAATATGGCCTACTTAAGCACACAAATTTCACGGGATCTCAGGTTCTACGATCTATCATGTTGTGACGATGTGCACGAGGACGAACAATTGTGTGGAAGAATTGGTGTAAATAGTGTTACACCAAGTGCTAGCTTAGCCAGGTAGCAACTAGACTAGCTCGGAGATGAGGACGCACTTGATAACTATGTAGCGGGACACGAATGTTGCGACCACATTATTATCAAGCATACGGAAAATATCCATACTCGTCCAAGGAATAGGATAGCGGGGAAAACTAAGTCGGCTGGCATTGCCCTTCTGTGATGACTAAGATCATTAAGGGTTACCAACACGACAAGAGAAAACCACGATCCGGGATAGAAGCATGTCATCACCGAAACGATCGGCGGGGCTAAAAGGAGGATATCGGCATGATACCTGAGCAACATTTTTGCGAACAGTGTCAGGATCACTTGGCATCACTCTGTTGGGACAAAAATGACACCAAACTCCAAAGAACAGGCAAGAAAAGAAAACTGGAGAAATGCAAGGGCTGAGCTGTAATGGATCAGGATTCGATGTCATCTACACTCACCAGATAGATCGTTAGCAACAAAAACTATAGCTATATGCATGCTATGCAACAAACAAATGCAGCAACCAAATGCAACAAACAAAGCAGACTCTATACTACCGATTACTACTGCTCGCGCTGACCTGGGCGTCTTATAGCTAGACCTTCTCTGATACCAAGCCTATGAAACCCCGACTCAGAGAAACAGGAACGCCCAGTATTCCAACCCAGAGATTAAGGAGAAGTCTTCTAGAATATGGCACTGCTTGACATAGAACAAATCAGCTCTCATTACAAAGGATAAATACAAAGGTCTGATGTTACAAAGGATCACATCAGCACGGCGACACTATGCCTGCGATACTACACTTGCTCTATGCTAGCAGCAGAACAACTCGTAGCAGCGGAAATCTTCTAGCAGCAAAACAACGACGAAGGTGGTGAACTCCACTCTGTAGGGACTCTGTCCGGGACACGATCTAGCTCGCACGAACGGAAACCATGACAAGCAAACAATCACGGCATCACCTGCAATATGGCATGACACGCCAGGTCAGTACATTCAATGTACTTGCAAGCTCACAACAACAGAAAACATCAAGGCAAGACAACAACATAGCATTAAGCAGGTTAATTAAATTAACACCTACCATGATATGAAAGCATCTACTCAAGAAGATATGAAACTACTACAGTGCTGATAAACCATCACATATGATCTCAATAACCATCTCACTCTTGGCTATCCAACCAAGTAATATACCATCTCGACCACCTCGTGGTCCACATGATCACCTCGTGATCAAAACATCCATGTGATCACCTCATGACTAGAATACGCACACGGTCACCTCGTGACCACAATATCCACACGGTCACCTTGTGGCCACAATATCCACACAATTGCCTTGTGACCCCATCACAAACTGAATGATCATCCTCGAGATCATCCCAAAATCATCGTCGGCATCCTGCCAAACTGTTACTGCTCACACACATCCACATATAAATCATCCATAAGTCATTCCGTCATGTGTGTGTTGATCGAACGGTGTGACCTACTATGAACTTGTGCCCATGGATGAGGACGCGGCTATCGATAGATTAAACAGACACACACTCTGCAGAGCTAGCGCACTGTACCCACACCACGGAACCCATGGCCTCGCACTCGTATTCGGATAGACCAACGACGTTCCGACAAAACCAATCTACTGCCATGACACTCTCTCGGCCACTCCGACTAACTCCCCACTTGGCTAAGTCATGGGTGGCCCCGTGCCTACCAAAGGCATCAACGGCCACCGTCGTGGCAAAATAAAAATGGTCCCAAATGGGGACAAGATATCTCAATACCAACCATGGGCACACAAGGCTTATGTCCGCCTACTTGATCAGGGTAGCGCAAGCCCATAACCTTCCCTCGTTGGAGGCACCGGTGAGAGACATGAAAATATACCGCAATAGGGCCTTCCCATAAAGGCAAATGTGGTTGCACTAGAAAAGCCCGGTTCGGTGGCACCTGACCAACTTAATGACGGAATTTAACCCCAAATACATAACTGTGATAACTGATACTCCGATATTAACTATCAACATGTAATCCAAGTCATAGCAATATCCAACAACTAATCCCAAGCATAACCAATCCATAACATAATACCCCGAGGGTAACCAAATACTACGAGCATGCTGAATCCAAGAACTATACTACTACTACTACTACTACCCAAATATCAAGAACAAGCTATCCATCTATGATCCACATGCAAGCATCATCTCCAAAATCATTCTCCAAAACATAATATCAACTAGCATCATGGAAAATAATTCTAGCCACTCATAATCCAAAGGCAACATGACATCCAAAGTAATACTTCCAAAAATATAATACCAGATACCAACATGAAAATAATCATAACATAAGCCACTATGAATCTAGAGGCAACATGTCATCCACACAAACCCCAAAACATTAGTCCTAAAACTCCAAGCAATATCATTGCAATAGCAAGATCGAAACAATACTCCGAGAAATTCCATGACAACTCACGTGAAGCTAAAGCAATATTTTTAAACAAGTTCAAATAATTTAAACTATGTCTCTACATTACATTGATGCAAATGGAAGGTGTGGCTTTCCTGGGAGGGGTGAAATCATTGGGAAGAAGTGCGAGAAGCTCGCGGAAAGAATCACCGAAAAACGTTTTCTCTCGGAGGGGGCTGAATAAGGGAAGGGGCAAAATGGTAATTTTCAGAAATCATGGTGAAAATGGTTCCAGCAGAACGGGCTCGACGATATAAAGAAGTGGGCTTTGGAATCACCTCAATCAGAGTTACGAGTGAAAAGTTGTGGAAGTTCACTTTTTATGCAGAAAAGGGGCTAAACAGTGAACGTTCACAATGTAATCACTTCGGCCGACTGGGCTAAAAAAGGAGAAAGCGTCTTTCAGGAATACACATTTATATAAGAGAAAACACACTTTGATCTAAAGAAGCACGGAAATACGCTGTCGGAAATCCGAAGACGTAATCCAGTGGATTACACCTCCACTTATCCACGTCAGTGTACCTGGTCAATGCCTCGATAGACTGGAGGGTGGGGTCTGCGGGTTAGGTGGGGTCCTCCTGGTCTCGGCCCGCCTTCTTCCTCTGTCTCCCGCACTAGATAGAAGGCAGGGCTGGCCTCAATGGTGTTTTCCGGTGACACAGGCCACTGCAGGTGGAGCCCGACCTGCCGCTGGGATCAGAAGAGCAAGGTAGTCCCGTCCCTGGGCGACTTAGCCGCCGGGGAGCTCTGAGTTGAGCGGAGTAGCAACCGTTGCGGACGGCGGCTATGATCGGAGATAAGCTCGCGGCTATGGCGCTCCGGCGACGAAATGAAGGGGCGGGGAGACTCTGCTGGGCGAAGGGGTTCTACTGGTGGTGGAGAGAAGGAGGGAGGAGCCCGGGCTTGAGCTAATCGAGGGGAGTGGTCGCGGCGGCCGTGGCGGTGAGGGGCGGCAAGGAGACCTCCTGGAGCTCGGGTGAGTACCTAGGAAGGGGTTTGGGAGTGAGTGAGGTTGAGTGGCGAGGAGAAACACGCTTGGGACGACCTTAAATAGAGGGGGAGGGGATGGCCGAGGGTGAGTGCCGCCATGCACATCCGGCTGAGCTCTACCAAGCTCATCGATCATGGGGAGGGGCGAGGAACGTGATGAGGCTATGATGCAGAGGTCACAGAGGAGAAACCGACGCCGGGGAGCAGAGGAGATGGACGAGAGGAGCTCAGAGCCAAACTGAGCACTGTGCTCCCATGGGCGTTTGGCGGCAAGCGTCGGTGAGGAAGTTGTCGGAGGGGGAGCAGGGTCCAGGTAGTAGGCGACGATGAGGGGAAGACAATGGACATGATCACACGCGTGAAGATGATTAGAGGGAGAAGGGCCAAAGCACAAACAACCACTGGATGCGGCCACTTCGCACAGAGCGCGACAATAGCCATGCCAGCTGCGCGGTCACCACAGGACAAGGCATAGGGATGTCACAAGAGGTTTGCAAACTATGTCTGTGGTGAAGTCCTCCCAGGGTGGAGCATTTATGAGTCATTGGATTGATCTGAGGTGATCGACTGAAGTTTACTGTAGTAAACATGGCCGTGCACTGGTGATCAACAGAAAATTGATTGGGGTCAATGGAGTTGTCTGGGGGGATTAGCTTATGAAGTACTACGATCCTGGAGGTTTTGAGGATAAATGAACCAAGGATTAATGTAGTTGCTGTGTAAGTGCATATTTGGTCCAGAATGAAGATCAAGATGATGCACTCACATAGAGCAACCACTTGAGCTCAAATTTTGGCAGGGCTGCATGTTTTGGACATATGAAGATGCTGTAAAAATTTCATACCAATTGGATTCACCAAAATGGTACTTGCTTCACAAACATCATCACTGTCCAGAAACTTGGAATAATTTTGGTGCTCAAATGGCTCAATGAAATGATCCCAAATTTGGTGGAGAGATGTTTTATGGGTCAAAGCATGATCTGGTAATTTATCAGAATTATTGAAGCAATATAAAATACACTTGCTTCACAACCTAAAAATATTGTCAGAATCAAAGGTTTGGTCTTGTGCTCACATAGATGATTGGATGAGGCTGAAATTGGGAGGAGTGGGTTAATATGAGCACATGAAGGAGTGTGCCAAATTTCATCTTATTTGGGTACTCCTAGATAGTACTTCCTTCACAAAGCCTTCTTTCTGACACAAACTTTGAAAAATCACTGATTGAAGTTGGCTAGGCAAATGAATTTGAATTTTGGCATGGAGCAATTATTTGGATGAAATATCATGCCCAAGAAGTTTGGGAGCAATCAAGAAAAGATAGGTGGCACTTCCTTCACAGAAAGCCACACTGGACTGAGATGAAGAATAATTATTGGGGAATTATTTTTGGGCTAGGACAGGAAACTTTGGGCATACTTGAGCAACATATGACCCAAAGAAATTATGATAATTACTTGAGAATTTTTGAATGGGCAGAAATATAGGTTGATTCACAACCTAGGGCACTTCAGGTTATTCCTTTAATAGAAAAAGGAATTTTCCCCAAGAAAAAGAATATTGGGATTTGGGCTAGGATGGAAATTTCATGGTCTTGGGATGAGTCTGATCATGATGAACCACTTGGGAGAGGAAATTGTCGGTGTACAAAAGTATGGGCTCTTCTGTACCCCTTACTCGTGCACGGGCAGTCGTAGCCACACTCGTGGCAAGGCTTGGCAGGGCAGCAGGAGACAAAACACAAGGCTACCAAGACAACAATCAAGCCAAAGAACAAAGAGCAGAAGACAGACTAGGCCACCCCCGGCGACACCCTTGCCGGGGCAGCCCATGTGGCCCCGGCAAGGGCCTTGCCGGGGCGGCCTGCAAAGCACTAGCAAGGCCATGTGTGACAGCCTGATTTCTGGCCCTTTCTTTTTCTTTTGTTTTTCCGAGATTTTTCCTGAGTTTTATTTTTTCCGTGGCTTTGTGGTCTGGAAACTGAAGAAGATGACCTCTTCTTTGTTTCCACAGTGGCTTGCCATTCCCAAATCCTTACCTAGACCTTTCCATTTCCATCCTAGCCCAAATCCCAACATTCTTTTTATTGGGAATATTCCTTTTCTATTAAAGGAATAACTCCAATTGCCTTAGGTTGTGAAGCAATCTATATTTCCATCACTCCTAAAATTCCCAAATAATTCTCATAAATTGTTTGGGTCATATCTTGATCAAATATGGCAAAACTTTTCATTGCCATGTTCAAAAATAATTCCCCAATATTCCTTTTCCTCTTCTGCCCTAAATGGCACTTTGAGAAGGAAGTGTCATTTATATTTATCCTATTGACTCCAACCTTTTTGGGCATGTTTATATGTCCAAATAATTTCCCCATGCACAAGTTCAAATTTATTTGCCTAGCCAATCTTCCTTAGTGAATTTTCAAAGTTTCTGTCCAACAGAAGGCTTTGTGAAGGAAGTACTAGCTAGGACTATCCAAATAAGTTGAGCTTCTGCACACACCTTAATGTTCTCATATTAATCCCCTCCACCCATTTTCAGCCCCATCCAATTATCTATGTGAGCACATGAGCAAATCTTTGTTTCTGGCAATATTTTCAGGTTGTGAAGCAAGTATATTTTATATTGCTTCAAAAATCCTGATAAATTACCAGATAATTCTTCTACCCATTAAACATCTCTCCACCCATTTTGGAATCATTTAATTGATCCATTTGACCACCATAATTATTCCAAGTTTCTGGTCAGAAAAGAGGTTTGTGAAGCAAGTGCTATTTTGGCTTGTCCATTTAGCATGATGTTTTTACAACATCTTAATATGACCAAATTACTAAGCTTTGCCCAATCTTCGCTCAAGTGGACACTCCATCTGAGTGCACCATCATGATCTTCATTTCTGGACCAAGTATGCAGTTGTGAAGCAACTGCAGTAAATCTTGATCCTTTTACCCTCCCAACCTCCAGGATCATAGTCCTTCCTATCCTAAAATCCCTAGACAGCTTCTTTGGCTTCAAGTAACTCCCTGTTGATCACATTGAGCTGGTGAAGTTTACTGCAATAAACTTCAGAGCTCACTAACTTTTTAACAAGAGTACCTTTAACCTAGTTACCACCTCATTTCAAACCCATCTTCGAAGGACTTACCACTAGACACCGTTTTGGGTGCTGTAGGGCATTCAATGTGCCATGTCTCGTGGTGACCATGCAGCTAGCATGTCTGTTGGCGCGCTCTGTGAGCTGTGGCGTACTGTTTGTGCTGGACCCCCTCTCCCTCTCGTCACCTTCGCGCTCATGAGTGTGTCTACCAGCTGGCCCTCGTCGTCGCCGTTCGCTTGGACCCTCTCCCCCTCCCGAAGCCTCCTCGTCGGCGCTCGCCCACGCTCGCCCACGGGAGCACTATGGCCGACAGCGCATTAATGGCGCTCGAGTTCTTCCTCCGCTTGTCCCCGAGCTCTGCCTCGTCTCCGTGACCTCCACAGTTCGTGCACACCCCCCTTCGTCACCTTCCCCGTGCCCCCGTGCTCGCTGGCCGTCGCCAAAGCCCCGGCCGGACGTGCATAGCGGCACCCGAGCCCATCTTCCTTGCCCCGCATCTATATAAGCCCTCCTCGAGGCCGCCCGAGCACACCACTAGCCTTGCCTCTCTCCCAGCTCCCTCCCTGTCCACTCGTTTGAGCTCCAAGAGCTCCTGAGCCCTCCCGTAGCCGCCATGGCTGCTGCCCCCTCCGGCCTAAAATCGGTCGAAGCCGAGCCTTCCCCCCACCTCTAGCCATCACCATTGCCCTCCCCACCCTCCGGCGAGTCTCCCCTACCCTTTCCCCCGTCGCCGGAGCCCCTCCAGGGCCGTGCCCAACGACTGGCCGTCGCCTCTGTAGTCCCCATCGCCACTGCCTCCCCTCTGCTCCACCACTCCGCGGCACCGGATATCCCTCTAGATGGGTGCAGGCCTCCGCTCTAAAGCCGCCGGTGTCCTTCCCCTGGCCGGAGATGGCCGGAGCAGTCCAGGTCATCGCCGGCACCGCGCTCCCCGTGCTCCTCCTCTGTTTCGATCGGGACAGAGGGAGGAGGAAGAAGACACGAGCCAGGTGGGCGTTGACCTTGCGCGTGGGCCCCGCGGTCCCACCTGTCGGCGACCCTGACGCCCGGCCCCGCCTCTGCCCCGTTTGACCGGTCCACGCCATGTCAGATAAGTGAAGGCGCATTTCCACTTTACGCTTTCACTGATCGAAAGCGTATTTCTAACTTTGCGCTTCTGCCTTATCCACTCAGGGACCCGACTATGAATATAATTTTTGCAGAAAAGTCCCTGAACTTCAACCCCTCATAACTTTTTATCCGTAACTCCGTTTGAGGTGAAACCAATGCTCACTTCTTCGTTTCGCCGAGCCCGTTCTATTGGTCATATTTTCACTATGGTTTGACACTGTGAAAATGACCTTTATGCCCTTGCCCTTATTCAGCCCCCTCCGAGAGAGAATGTTTTCTGGCAGATCTTTCCGCGGCTTCACCGCACTTCTCCCCGGTGCCTTCTTCATCCCCAGGCAAGCCACAATACCCACTTGCATGATAGTCATGCAGTAGCCATGGTTTTGAACTTGAACCTTTAATAAATGTTTGCTTGTTGAAAATATGGTTATCGTTGTTCCGGTGATGTTCAGATTTGCTTGTTCACTTTTATGCTATGTTGTTTTATACTCTGTGATCATGTTATACCTTCTAGTATTACCTTTCATATGTTTATGCTTGCTAGTAGTACATGTTGATGTTGGAGATGGTCATGCTAGTTAGTATGCCATGTTCAGTGGATATGATTTATTGTTGATATGGTGGAAAGTTATGTGATACTCTAATGATGATGTTGATATCATGTTCATGTGTTATAGTTGGCATCATGTTATTTTATCATGGCTCAGCATATTTGCATTCAAGTTAACTGGATTAAATTGAACTTGAACACCTGTTGGCTGAGTCATGGTGCCGCTTAATTGATGCTGACCAGTGCAACCACGCTTACCAGTATGGGACGGTCCTAACTGGGTCTATTGTTGTGCCTCTCGCCGGTGCCTCCAATGAGGGAAGGTTATGGGCGCGTGCTACCCTGATCAGGTAGGCGGAGCATAACCTTGTGTGCTCGTTGTTGAGTTAGTTTTTGGATCCGTGTCCCCGTATGGGACGGGCCACGACAGTGGTCGTTGTGTCTGGAGGTAGGCACAGGGCCACCCATGACTTAGCTTAGTGAGGAGTGAGTCAGAGTGGCCGGGAGAGTGTCATGGCAATAGATTGGTTTTGTCGGAACGCCGTTGTTCCACCCGAATGGGAGTGCGAGGCCATGGGTTCCACAGTGTGGGTACAATGTACTAACCTCTGCAGGGTGTATATAAATCTATCGATAGCCGCACCCACGGATAAGGGCCCAGGTCGAAAAGTAAGTCACACCATGAGTCAACAGTAATAATAATAATGTGCTTAATAATAGTGAGATAAGTTGGCCAAGTGTTGGTCGGGTTGTGATCGCCGTAAGGATCATGGGCCATGTAGTGGTCGGGTAGTGATCACCGTAAGGATCACAGTTTGTGACCAAGTGTTGGTCGGGTGGTGATCACCGTAAGGATCACAGTGGTATCAAGGATACCGAGTTGTTGTATATTCATGATGTTGTACGAGAGTCGTGGGTAAAGATCAAGCTCCTTGTGGTCATTTACTGATTACTACGGTATTGTTTATACCAAGCTTGATTTGATCCTGAGACGATCGTGTGATGTCCGAGGTTGGTAAGTGATCCATATGTTTGTTACGAGGTAACCTGAGAAGAATAAATGGTGCATGAAGTGTCATCATGTTGCATGCTAGTATTGTGGATTAATATGTTCATGTTGTGATAGATGTATCATGTTTATGTTGGTCATGCCATGTTATGCTGATGATCTCATGCTAATTCCTGTTTAACCTGTAATTGCCATGCTATTGTCTGTCTTGAATGCTTCTGGTTATTGTGAGCTTGCAAGTACATTCAGTGTACTGACCTGGCGTATCATGCCAGTTTGCAGGTCATGCTGGATTTGATTGCTTGCTTGTCGTGGTTTCCGTTCGTGCGAGCTAGGATCAGCGTTCCAGCCAGAGTCCCTGCGGAGTGGAGTTCACTACCGTCGCCGTTGTTCCGCTGCTAGAGTTATTCCGCTGCTTTGAGTTGTTCTGCTGCTTGCATAGAGCAACTGAGGATGGCGTAGTGTCGCCGTACCGATGTTATTCATTGTAATATCGGAGACCTTGTATTCATATTCGTGTAATAATAGAAGGCTAGTTTGTTCTATGCTAAGCAGTGCCGTATTCCAGAAGACTTCTCCTCGATCTCTGGACAGGAATACGGGGTGTTCCGGTTTCTCTGAGCCGGGGTGCCACACCATCACACTTGAGGCTGAGAGCTTAGACATCATCAACAGCGTCAAGGCAAAGACTGAGAGGGTGCGTGCAAAGTAGCATGCAGATCTTTGTGAAGATTGATAGCCCGCGGGTCCACGTGGGACCAGAAGAGGAAGACCCCCGGCAAGATCCTTGCCAGGGACGACCGCGAGGCCCCCGACAAGCCTTTCCAGGGACGATTGCGGGGCCACAATTAGGACCGCGCCCGACAAGGTTTCGCCACCTCATCACCATTCCAGCGTGACGACCAGCTTGCCAACTAGGCAGACGCCTGCGTGGCGGCATGCAGATCTTCATGGAGGCTCTGCAACCGCGCCAACACAACAGCTAGCTAGCCAGCATGGCACTGCATGCCTCGTCAGCCTGGACGCATGTCAAGGCAAGGAAGGGCGGTGACAGACGGGACGACTTCTATTGCCGTCCCCGATAAAGTGAAGGGGCACGTAGGTAGCGCATTAAATGTGTTTGTCCTACGATGCCAGTGATAAGTATGTACACTATAGATACTTTCCACCTCCAGTGTGCCGCTGTGGCAACCCCTTTGACATATAAAAGGAGGCCTGAGGCGTACTGAGAGAGGATTCAGAATTTTTGGACTAGGCATGCACCATATCTAGTTCAAGAGCTCAAGAACATAGAATATACACACACGCAGGACTAGGGTTTTACGCACCAGTGCGGCCAGAACCTGGGTAAAAATCCCTCGCACTAATCACTAGACCTACTCTTCGTGCAACTCTCTCCCCGCCAACCGTAGAAGGGATCCCCATGATCCCATAGGTGTTCGTTTCCCTGACATCTTTGGCATGCCAGGTAGGGGGAAGAAGTTTTGAGAATCTGGTCTAGCAGTTAGGGTAGCAATTTCTTCATCACCATCACTCCGAAAAAGAAGACGATCAGGGCGATCGGTTCGTCTGTGCTCGCTCTGCCCATCCCAGTGTGAACGGGCAACGTGGCAGACGCTAGTGGCTGTGGAGATCAAGATCATTCACGCCACCCTGGTACGAGAAGCCAGGCGAGCGGCGTCATCTGCAGCCGCAATCACGATCCGCGCAGCAATAAAAAGCTAAGTCACACTAAACCTTGAGTAATTTCCTTTTTGTGAGATTATTTCATTTGAGTGGTTTTTGTTTTTGTATGGAAAACCTGCATGCGAAGGAACTCTACCACTATTGGCAGCGCCCTTGTTCTGTTTCGAGTCTGCTCAACAACTCAAGTGGCTGCGCCAAGAACGGCAAGGTGGCTTGCCCGGCAGCGACACCCCCAAGCAGGCTGCTAAGGATCCGTTCCTCAAAGCACACACGGCAAGGGTTAACATGCCAGCAAGCCTATCCAACTAAGCATAGGGTGTAGTATGTACAAAGCGAGATCAAACAGGAAAATAACATGCATTCAGTTCAAAGCACAGTGAAAGTTATATTACATTAGTGATTGCTGCGGTTCTAACTTAAGACAAAATTGTCTTGGGTGCGAACTCGCAGCGGCAACAAGAAATGGAGCAGCTAATCCCAGCGCCGGCCTTCCAGCCTCTTGACTCCGCGGACGCAGCTGATGATGGGCTCGATGCGCTCCTCGACCGCCTGGAGGTCCACATCCTCTGGCAAGCTCTTAAGCTCGTTGGCGAAGTGGAGGCTGGGGTTCCAGTGCGCCACCTTGGTGAGCACCTTGGTCAAAGCACCCCAGAAAAGCTTTCGGGCTTCCTCGGCCAGATAGGTTGCCCTGTTGGAGTGGAGCAGCTTCAAGGGATCGAGGACGCCCTCGAAGAACAGGGTCAGCTTGGCACTGTTGGTCATGTTCACTTCATGGGAGAACCTGAAGTTTGGCATGCCCATGGTGGACAACTGCATGGTGAGCCTCTCCGCAACATCCACAAGGTGGCTAGTCCAGAGCTTCATGCCGGCCACAAGCTTGTTGTGAGTGGCAGCGGCATTCTATAGCAGCTGCCTCTCATCCGCGAGATCCTTGATCAGGGTCTTTTTGCGGGCCCTGGTCTATGAAAGTGTCCTCTCCAAAGTCTCCATCTTCAGCTTCAGATCAAGAATGGAGTTCTTGGCATCGGGGAGAAGCTTGGTCTTGTCGAAGATGGTGACCTGTAGATCTGCCAAGGTGTGGACAGTCATGTCCCTGTCCTTCTTTAGCCTCGAGATCTCCTTCCTCAGCTCCTCCAGCTCCAGCTCCAGCTTCTCCACCTTGCGATCCAACTCATTCTTGGCGGCCTCTGCGGCTTCAGCCCAGTCGACGGCTTCCTTCAGCTTGCTGACATGGTCCAGGGCCAAAGCATCAAGTGCTTCTTTGTGCTCCTGTTTTAGCTCCTAGGTCTGCTGCATGACAAGCCTTTCGACTTCTTCGTCCTTGGCGCGAAGCTTGGCTGCAAGCGCCTCTTCACGGGCAACCAAGTCCTCTTCTTGGGCGTGAAGCAGGATGCGGTGCTGCATCTGGTCAGATTTGTCCTTGGCAGCCTTTACCCTCGGCACCTCCTAGGCCTTGTTGAAGTCAGCCTGCTTCAGGAGGAGCTATTGCTGGCGCTCGTCCAGCTGGTCCTTGGTGGCCTTCAGATCCTGCCGGGCCTCAGCGAACCAGACTTGCATGTGAATAACGCGCTCCTGAAAGTCTGCTTCGGCCTTGTCCATGGCTGCCATCCTAGAGTCCACTTTGTCCTGGCAGGCGCGATAGAGTGCCTGGAGCTTCTGAAAATTGGCGCTCATGGCCTGAAGGAGCTGATCTTCCTTGGTGCTGCTGCTTGTGCTCGGTTCATCAACAACCTGGAGCCCGGCAGTGGTGAGGACTTCGTCGTCAAACACCTCCCCTTCGGTTGTCGCTCCGGTGCTTGCCATCCATGGGAGGCCGACGAACAGATTGTCGCCCACCTTCAAGTACTTGCTTGGGGCAGGGGCTGAGGAGGAAGAGGGTTGGTCATCAACCACTTCCTCCCCGGCCGGCACCTTGGCGGCCTCCCCAGTGGTGGCCTTGCTGGCCTCCCCGGCAGGCCCTTGGCGGCCTCCTCGGTAGCAGCCTGGCCAGCCTCCCCGGCAAACCCCTTGGCGGCCTCCTCGGCAGCATCCTTGCTGGCCTCCTCGGCGGATCCCTTGGCGGCCTCCTCGGGGGCGACTTTGATGGCCTCGGCCTCGGCATGCTTGGCGGTTTCCTCGATGACAGCATCGACGTCCGTTTGGTCCAACAGGGGAGGATCTGGAAACAAAAAAAGAGAGTAAGGCCGAGCCAAAACAAAAGTTCAAGGCGAAGAAAAGAAAAAAAAATTGCATGACAAAAGTGGCAAGGGGCGAGAGGCAAGCAGCTACCTGTGATGAGTAGAGAGGAAGTGTCTCCCGCCCCGGCAACATCCGTTGCCGAGATGGAGTCGCCGGCGCCTGTGCCCACCACCTCTTCCTCCATGCGCATGGGCTTGTCGGTGGATGCCCTTGGCGGGGACACCCCTCTGGTTGGCATGGTTGATGGGGGCGACGTGTCAGGGGTGGCCCTTAGTGGCTCCTCCTTCTGCTGCTCTACTCCTGCGAATCCAGCAAAGTCAGCAATAAGGATACACACTACAACACCCACCAGCAAGAAATGGATAACAGACTCACGCTGGGGGCTGTGCTGGGGGCTGATCTCCGGGCTGATGAAGATCACCCCCGGCGCACGTGAAGTGCTTGCCGGGGGCTTGTCACCCGTCGGGGCCCTGGCTCTCTTCGCCACCCTACGAGCTAGCGTCTCTGTATCCCTGCGAAGACAAGGTCAAATCAAGATAAGATAATCCAAATGAAGGGCCAGTGAATCGATGGGGAGGCAAAGTGCTTACTCACCTTCCTCTTCTGTCCTCCTCTTCCTCTTTGGGTTGAAAGACCCGAGGTCAAAGTCCGCCACCGGAATGGCGTCCGCAAGGGGAGGAGGAGGAGACGGAGTCCTGGACCGCTTGGATGAGGAGGAGGCAGGAGCCGCGACTTTCTTCGCCACCGCGACCGTAGTCTTCTTTACCACCGCGGCTTCCTTCTTTGCCGCCGCGACCGTGCGCCTCGTCTGGCGCATAGATTGCTCCTGGGTCCCTTGCCTCTGCGTGGTCTTTTCGGACCAGACTGGCTCGCTGGAGCCGGCCCGCCGGAGGACCCGTTTCTTCTTTGGGGCCGACGGCTCGACCGCATTGGATCCCTCCTCGGCCGACACCTCGGCCGCCTCCTCGACCGTCTCCTCGGCCGTTTCTTCAACAAGGGGAGCCCCGGCATAGCTGCCGCTGCCCTCCCGGTTGACTCTGCCCCATCAGCGAGCTTCTTCTCCTCTTTGACCTCCCCAGCCTCATCCTCCATGGTGCCAAGACTGCCGGCCTCCTCAACAAGTGTCGCCTCCTCCAACCTGACGGCAATGTACTCCATCTCTTCCTCAGTGGTGGGGCGGATGAGCTGCGGCTCGTCACGGATGTACCCCTGTGACAAATTGTCGAAGAACTTATGCACTATCTCTGCTTCTGGCTTGACCTAGGTCGAGTCGAGGCCGTGCATGTTGAACGCCGACATCATGGCGATGATGGCGGTCAGGCAAGAGTTATTGCTCAACAGGACCACCCCTGCTGGCAACTTGAACGGCTTTTCCACCTTGCCGGTCTTGGCGGCCTTGCCGGACTTCTTGGCCTTGCTGGTCTCGGCAACCTTGAGCTGAAAGTGCCGCTGGCAGAGATGCGTGTGCTGGATCACCGTGACATTGTAATTCAGGCCCGAGCAAAGCCGCATGATGTCGGCCACATTCTTGAAGTCCCAGGCTGGCCTACCCTTGTTGTGCAGAGGAGCGATGCGGGGGTGGATGAAATCGGCCCCGATCATCTCGAGCGTGAGCCCGGCTGAAGTGAGGCGGTGGATCCTGGTGGTGGCAATCGTGAGCTTCCCGTCATCGGTGTCGAGCTCGCCCCAGTTGTTGCCGCGGACCGACGGCTTCCGACGGACCTGGCAGAACTCCTACGGATACTTCTCCTTGATCCAGCACGACCAGCCCCGCCATTCATCCCACTTGTCCTTTGTGGAACCCTCCGGGTGGAGGCCTTTGCTCTGAGCCCTTGGGATCCAAGTGACACAGCCGGAGATGGTGCCCCCTGCCTGGATGCGGGGGACGAAGTAGTGGCGGAAGAGTGCCATGTTGTGGTGCACCCCAGTGAAGCCCTCACTGAGGTTGGCGAACAAGGCCATGCACGCCATGACATTCAGTGTAAAGTCTAGGAGATGGAAGCCGTAGGTGTGCATGATGTTGTTGAAGAAGTCGGAGAAAGGGGGGCAGATCCCACATGACAAGTAATCGACAAAGAAAGGATATTTATCTGACCCGGGCTTGGCGAAGCGAGCAGGGATGATTTTCATGGCAAGATGCCCCGACGTCTCTCTCCCCCACAGGGGCTTGAATTTTTCCCTGAGGGTGAGCGCGTCGACCATCAAGACGAAGAGGGCGTGCTTCTTCCATAGTTTCACCAGCTTGCTCTCCGGCACCTCCTTCCTCTCGGCGGACTTGGCCGCTCCCTTGCCTTTGCTTCCCTTGGGCGCCATGGCGGCTGAGAAGAGGCGGGGATCAGGAAGCAATGGGAGCGCGGTGGCGGCAAAGCATTGGTGAGTAGCTCTGGTTTGTGCTCGAGGAAGGAGAGGGGAACGACGTTTCCAAGATAGGGAAGGGCCCAGAGGGTAAATGAGCGGCGCCCCAGCGGATTCCTCTTTTTAAGGGGAAGGCGCAGGCTGCCTCTTTACCATTTACTGCGAGGTGACGCAGGCGTGCTGCGACCGTTCGACGCATGGCCCCCACGTCACGCCCTCAACGCGGATCGTGGGGAAACGCAACTAGCGAGAAGATCATGGAAGTTAACTCTCTGCCACGCGTGCCCACACACTGCTTTGGGCCTGGGCCAACTACGCTTTGTGCTCATGTGTGGCCCAGGCCCGGGGGCTCCTGTCGGTGTACAAAAGTATGGGATCTTCTATACCCCTTACTCGTGCACGGGCAGTCGTAGCCATTCCCTGTCACACCCTAGCTAGTCATGCATTAGAGTGTTGCATCATGTTTACTCTTTCATCAGAAACTTGAAATGGGGATTTGTGAAACCCTCAGAATCATTTTGAAAATGACCCAAATAAAAATTTCTCCAAAATAGTCCAAGAAAATGCTCATGTTGCTCTCTGAAAATATTGGACAGAGATAAAAATCAAACCAATATTTTTAAGAGCTCATAGGTATTTATTTTGGGCATTTGGAATTAATGCATAAATATTTGCATTGGAAATATATTAGTTATATATATTAATATATGTCCAAAAATTATGCCACCTGTTGGGGAGCTCTGGAATAATATATCTAGCTCCTGCAAAAATTGGCATAAGGTAATAAAATGATTTAATATTTTATTTAAATCAAAACAAATGACAAAAATTAGAAAACAAAAATAAATAAAGAAGGAGAAGCTTACCTGGGGCTCCTCCCTGTGCAGCCCAGCAGTAGCTGGCCGGCCCAGCCCGCCTCCTCCTCTGTCGTCTTCGTCCTCGACAGAGGGAGGGGAGTGTGCCCGGCGCGCGCGCGCGCCACCGCGCCACGCCACCAGCTCGCCTGCCTGCCTGCCTCTCCCCTCCTCGTCTGGATGCCCTGGAACGACGCCACGCCCCCCCGTACTCTCTCACTCTCCCCCGGTTCTTCCTCTCCTCTCCCTCGCTCTCTCTCTCCCGTGTCCGAACGCACCCATCGCCGCCGTTCGTCATAGCCGCCGCCACCGGCCTCCCCTCGCCTTCCCGACTCGCGCAGGAGCTCCGCCCCCTCGCCCTGAAGCTCTCCGTCAAGCCACAAGACGCCGGACGCCCCGTGGAGCCGCCATCGCCATCGTCTTCCTCCTCGGGCTCCGACCACCATCGCCGTCGATTCGCTGTCTCCAGTGCATCCCCGAGCCCGCTTCGACGCCCGCTGCAACCGCGGTGAGCTCCGCCACCGTTTACCTCTCTTCTCCCCCTCGTTCCCGCGCTGTAATCCCGTTTCCCACCACGGCCGAACCTCCGCCGTCTCCGAGCTCGCCGTCGACGCAGCTCCGGTGACCATTTGGTCACCCCGGCGAGTCCAACAAGTTCGTAAGGCCCCGTAGAGCATCCCTAGCGCCTTGCCTCGCTCGCCTTCGAGCTCCAACCCCGTTTCCGTGCACGACCGAACCCCGGCGGCCGCAGCCGAGCTCGCCGCCGTTGACTCCGGCCACCCCAGGCCCAGCCACGGCCACCGCCCGACGCGCCATCGAGCTAGCTTTCCAACGCACCTAGCCGCATGCCGTTTGGAGCACCACAGAGGAAACCCGAGGCACTTGTACGCCGCGGACCTCGCCGGCGACTAACCGCCGGCGGGTTTGACCTGTTCGACCTGGGGTTTAACCCCCCCAGAGTCACTGACGCGTGGGCCCCGTCGGCCAGGTGGGTAGCTTAACACTAATCACTGTTAATTAACCCCCCTGACACTGACCAGTGGGCCCCAGCGCCACTAA
The DNA here is from genome assembly GCF_018294505.1 of Triticum aestivum. Lineage (NCBI taxonomy): Eukaryota > Viridiplantae > Streptophyta > Magnoliopsida > Poales > Poaceae > Triticum > Triticum aestivum. The sequence continues at coordinate 231,650,670 of NC_057804.1, read as the reverse complement.
CCCTTAATTAGGATTAAAGTAACCTCTGTTAAACCCCCCTGTCACTGACGTGTGGACCCCACACGTCAGGTTTGACCCCAGCCAGCCGCAGTTGACCGCTGACGTCGTGCTGACGTTATGCTGGCGCAATATATATATTTCTGGATTTAAATTAAATCAGGAAATTCCAGAATATTATTTAAACTTCAAAAATTCATAACTTTTATTCTGTAACTCCAAATCAGACAAATTATATATGAAAAATGATCAGAAAAATCCAATCTATCCATCTGTACTATTTTCATGCATGACTAAACAAGTTAACCTGATGTTTAATGCAGAACAAGGAAAAGCACTTTAAAAGGCCATGTTTGAGTTTGAAATTTGAATCTTTGATTCAAATTGGTTCAAACCCTTCTGGTTTTAGTTGCATTAGCCCAACACACTCATATTGCCATGTTTCATGCATGCATCATATTGTTGCACATTGTTTGGTGATGGTTGTGTATCGGTGTCCTTTGCGACAGGTTCTGCCTCCGAGGAGTACCGTGATTACCCTAACGAAGAACCGTATCAGTGCATCGAACCATCAGGCAAGCAACCAACCATTTGATCATATCGATACAATCCCATGTTCTCGCTCCTGCTCTCTTTTACTGCATTAAGACAACGCGTTTCAAACTGCTGTGTGCTACGGTAGTTGAACCCATTTCCTCTGCATGACCTGTCATTGCCACAGTAACTAGATGAAACCCACTAGCATGTGTAGGAGTTGATTGAGCCATATGTATGTGTTGTTCCTACCTTGCTATGCCTGCTATGCTTAGAGTCGGGTCAGGTCTGGTTCATCTGGGTGATGGGCTAGAGTGAAATGATTATGTCGGTAATGAGAGTGGTGTGGTGAACACGATTTGGTAAAGGTATCGATGAGAGGCCATGTAGGAGTACATGGTGGGTTGTTTCATTGAAGCCGACCCTAAGCACTGAGATCTGTATGTGTGATTTAAGAATCAGCTACTACCATGCATTGGGCCCGAAACCAATGGACCCTCTCGGCTTCTTATTCACCCTAGTTCTCCGTCCAGGAGTTGCAAGTAGTTTCTGGTGTTTGTAGCCTACTGGAGGCCGTGGACAGCGCTGACCGTAGGGGTGGGCTGTGATGCGGTAGGTACGTGGCACGGTGTACCGAATACCCGTTAGGTATCTCGGGAACCCTGTTCACATCGTTCGGGGCCGTATGGGAAACCTCGGCCGGACTCCCTGCGGATGGAACCTGGATAGGCGATAAACCTGGACTGGAGGCTTAGGTGATTAGGTAGGTCGTGGCCGACACCCACGTTGGGCTTCCGCTTGAAGGTTGCCGAGTACATGTCGTGTAAACGACGGTAAGTGGTGAGAGCGTGTATGAAGAAGTACACCCCTGCAGGGTTAACATGATCTATTCGAATAGCCGCGTCCGCGGTAAAGGACTACTTGGTTGCCTATACAGTTCATAGACAAGTAAATGGAAACTACTAAAAGCCTCAAGATAAGTGTGAGTGCCGAGGATGGCTCTTCCGTAGGAAGACGGAGGCGGATCCTCGGTAGTGTATTGAAGTGGTGAGTAGCGGACTCGTGTGCGCAAAACCATTTCAAGTTGAAGTATCGTAGGATAGTCTAGCCAAGAGTCAAAGCTGGCTTGCTGCAATAACTCCACCAACCCTTCTTGATAATATGCATGTATGTAGGATCTGATGTAAGTCTTGCTGAGTACCTTTGTACTCATGTTGCTATAATTTACATTTTACAGAAGACGCTGCAACCCCTTCTGATGGGTTCTACGTAGACGTTGACATCAACGAGTAGGCTAAAGGCCCAGGTGGTGATCCTGAGCTTGTGAAGGACCATGTAGTATAGCTAGGCTTTCCAAGCCTCTTTTATTTTACTAGTTGTCTGTACTCAGACAAGTTACTTCCGCTGCTGGTTTGTATGACTGTATGACTTGAATGCTGGGTCGTGAGACCCGTACCTTTGTGTATGTTATGTATGGCTCCCTGAGCCTTAAATAAAGTACTTGTGTCGTAGAGTCATGTTGTGATGCTTCGTTGTATTTGCACATATCGAGCATATTGTGTGTATGATTGAAATGCTTGGTATGTGTGGGATCTGACTACCTAGTTGTTTATCTTTAGTAGCCTCTCTTACCGGGAAATGTCTCCTAGTGTTACCGCTGAGCCATGGTAGCTTGCTACTGCTCTGGAACACTTAGGCTGGCCGGCATGTGTCCTTCTTCGTTCCTGTGTCTGTCCCTTCGGGGAAATGTCACGCATTGAGTACCGGAGTCCTGTTAGCCCGCTACAGCCCGGTTTACCGGAGTCCTGCTAGCCCAGTGCTACAGCCCGGACCCACTTGCTGATGACCGACACGTTCGAAGCTGGGTCATGGATGCCTGTCCCTGTAAGTCTGTGCCACTTTGGGTTTACGACTAGTCATGTCAGCCCGGGCTCCTTATCATATGGATGCTAGCGACACTATCATATACGTGAGCCAAAAGGCGCAAACGGTCCCGGGCAAAGGTAAGGCGACACCCGTGGGGATACCGTGCGTGAGGCCGCAAAGTGATATGAGGTGTTACCGGCTAGATCGATGTGACATCGAGTCGGGGTCCTGACAGCGTTGGCATCAGAGCCGGACTGCCTGTAGGTTCTCCAAGCCAAACTGGTCGATGTTGAGTCTAGAAGTTCTTTAGTTATATGTAGGGGAATTGTTTGTGGGTTGGAACGTAAGGCTCTTTTACTCCTTTATCTAATGACATTCTGATCTGAGTCAGTCTATTCTTCCACCGGGGGTTAAGGAATTAGGATCTGTTCTCTCTATCAGGATCACGTGTTACTAATCAGTAGTACCTTATAGGTTTGATGGATACAAGCCTAGTTCAATTCTATTATCACATTATGTTGCTAGGATGGACTCAGAACTTGATATGATGATGTTGAGTGTGTATGTAATCCTTTGTCAAATGTCTCAAAATCCTTCTTGAGCATTTACAGCTGTTATGCTGCCGAAATTTTGCTAGAAATTCTAATGCCTTTGCATTATGATTGTGCTTTCAGATGGCCACTCGCGACCTCAATCAAGTGGTTCGCCTGACTCGATGCCTAGATGTACCCGGCCATACTGCCATGTTGGTCAGGGTAATGACTGAGGCTGGATACCGCTGGTATCCTGAGTACACGGTCGAAGAGCAATTTCGGGACTGCAATCAAAGCCAGTATCTCTGCACTGTCAGGATATTTCCATCTTATCCTGGATCCACCGAGCCCCTTCACTGCTCCTATGGACTCGGGGTTACTATTGAGATGGCTGTGCAGGACGCCGCCTACTCTATGATGACCATCATGCGAGTCAGGTCTGGTCTATTTAGGGACTCTGATTTCCGGTATATGCCAGGATCACTTCCAGGAGCACAAGGGTATCTCCAGGCTATCTATGCTGACCCCACCCAGGAGGATTCACGGACTCGCACCACTGCCGAGATGCTCGAGGATAAGGACCGTGAAAATCGGGCCTTGAGGTTAGAGCTCTTCAATACCCGTGCTGACCATTGGGCCACATTGACTCGGTTTGCACCGGCGGTACAAGCTGTATATTCGGATATGCGCGATCTCTATCCTGTGAGATCTGCTCTGCCAGACATGATGGGTTGGCGTGATGTAGGAGGCATCACCCCACCTCGCGGTCCCTGCAGGCCACCGTCTGTTGGTCTAAGACCTCATCCTAGCCCCTATGGTCCACAAGCTCCGCGAGATCGTCTGTTTCCGGATGATCATGTTGAGCTTCCAGGCTATGGAGGTGACTTCTACGAGGACTACTACGGATCGGTCTTAGTTAGTGGTAGTATCACTAGTTCGCACTAGCTGTGTCGTCTATCGTCCCGCGTGACTCGTGGGATATGACCTAGTTTGTACTCTTTTCGGAGGTGTAGAAAAATAATGTATAGGAGCTTGGGATGCCTCCGATGAGATGTAATCCTCTTTCACCATAATAGTACTTTGCTTGGTCTTGTACTAAACCCTGTATGGTGTGTATGACGATGGAATAAAGAAGCAGTTTCTGTATCTACCATGTCATACGGATGATCATCTTGCATTTCGAGTTATTCCTTACATTTTGTATCCTATGTCGGAATTTTATCATCCTGACTAAATCATTGTCTTGTTTACCTAGGATGGTCAACACGCGCACTAACCCTGCTCCTCAAGAGCAGGCCGAAGGCAGTGAAGTCAGGGATGCAAATCTGCCTCATCCTCCTTCCCTAGCCGAGGTTATGATGGAAGCCGAGAGAAACAAGCGGGAGACCAACCGTTTGTTGGAGCGTATTGAACAGAACACGGCACACCATCAGAGGACTAACGTGGTGTCACTCAGTGATTTTATCAAATTACATCCACCCACGTTCCACCACTCCGTCGAGCCTCTCGACGCTGATGACTGGCTTCGCAGTATCTCTCACAAACTGCGTTCCGCGCTGGTAGCGGAGGCTGACAAGGTCACCTTTGCTGCATATCATCTTGAAGGCCCCGCCAGTCTATGGTGGGAGAATTATGGAGCTATGCGCCCAGCGGGCCATGTCACTACTTGGGCTGAATTCAGCGAGGCTTTCCGTGAACATCACATTCCGGAGGGTCTCATGGACCGTAAACGTGAGGAATTCTTTAATTTCACCCAAGGCCGACTCTCTGTGGATGTTTACAGCAGGGAGTTTGGTAACCTCGCACGATATGCAACTGAGGAAGTTTCTACTGATGCGAAGAAGCAAGCAAGGTTCCGTAAGGGCCTTAGTCCTGAGCTTCGCCGTGACCTCCGTCTGCATGAGTGCACATCTTTTCAGAAACTTGTCAACAAAGCCATCAGTGCTGAAACTGGTCAGACTGACTATGACGCAACACGCAAGCATGGCCGTGACATGGGTTCCTCATCCGATGCTGGTCCTCAGAAGCACCGCGTGTGGGTACCCAACACCGCCCTGCCACCCAGGTTCACACCGAGGCCACCCTTTCAGGCGCCTCGCCCTGTTCAACAGTCTGCTCCAGCCAAGCCCTATGGGGGTCCAACCAACAATGCTCCTCCACGTACCAGTTCCGTGACTTGTTTCAAGTGTGGGGAATCTGGTCACTATATGCGTGAGTGTCCCTAGACCAACCCCAACCAGTTTGCTAAAGCTGTTGGCCGTGGCAAGCCGACAGGAAAAGTATTCCACGCCAAGCCGGTCACCGCCTCACGTGGCCATGTCAACTGTATCTCTGCCGAAGAAGCTCAAGAGGATCCCAACATCGTTCTCGGTACGCTTCTTGTTAATTGCCACCTGGCATCTGTTCTTTTCAATACAGGAGCCTCTCATTCTTTTATATCCGAAAATTATGCTCGTTTGCATAACGTCGCATTCGGTGTTATGCCAACCTCTATGGTAATTCAAACTCCGGGATCCAAATGGCAAACTTCTAGAGTAAGCCATGGAAATGAAATCCAAGTCGACAGACTTGTTTTCCTCGCGTCTTTGATAGCCCTTAAATCTTCAGATATTAATATCATTCTGGGTATGGACTGGATGTCGGCTCATCATGCCCAAATTGATTGCTTCTCTAGGACTGTTCAACTCACCCATCCTACAGGCAAGATAGTCAATGTCTTAACCCGACTAGCCAAGCGACAATTATATTCTCTTAACGCCAGCCCTTTGCCAGACCTTGAGGACATTTCGGTAGTCCGTGACTTCCCGGATGTCTTCCCAGAGGAATTGCCAGGTGTTCCACCTGACAGGGATGTTGAGTTCGTAATAGACCTCATTCCAGGAACCGTTCCGATTGCTAGAAGACCTTATAAGATGGCACCACTAGAACTAGCCGAGCTTAAGAAACAACTCGATGAGTCCTTGAAAAAGGGTTTCATCCGACCTAGCTCATCTCCGTGGGCTTGCCCCGTCCTATTCGTCAAGAAAAAGGATGGTACGGACCGGATGGTTGTAGATTATCGACCTGTCAATTTGGTCACAATCAAGAACAAATATCCGCTCCCCAGGATCAACGACCTGTATGATCTACTCGCTGGATCCTCAGTCTTCTCCAAGATGGATTTGAGGTTGGGCTACCATCAAATCAAAATCAGAAACGGGGACATTCCTAAAACGGCCTTTGTTACTCGTTATGGCCAATACGAGTACACCGTCATGTCCTTCGGTTTAACCAACGCTCCAGCCACCTTTTCTCGGTTAATGAACTCAATCTTCATGGAGTATTTGGATAAATTCGTCGTGGTTTACCTCGATGATATACTCATCTACTCCAAGAACGAGGAGGAACATGCCGAACATCTAAGGCTAGTGTTGGAGAAACTTCGAGAGCATCGCCTTTATGCCAAATTTTCTAAATGTGAATTCTGGTTGTCAGAAGTGACCTATCTGGGTCATGTAATATCTGGTAAAGGTATTGCTGTTAACCCTGAGCGAGTTCAAGCCGTCCTTAATTGGACTCCACCCGAATCGGTCAAGCAAGTTCGGAGTTTTCTGGGCTTAGCAAGCTATTGTCGTCGCTTTGTCGAGAACTTCTCCAAGGTTGCTAAACCTCTAACCGAACTCCTCAAGAAAGATAAGAAGTTCGAATGGACTCCACAATGTGAGCACAGCTTTCAGGAACTGAAAAGACGCCTGACCTCTGCTCCCGTACTGGTATCGCCAGACTTCTCCAAGGACTTTGTTATCTACTGCGACGCCTCGCGACAAGGACTAGGTTGCATTCTCATGCAAGATCGACACGTAATTGCCTACGCTTCACGGCAATTGCACCCACATGAGGAGAATTATCCTACTCATGATCTAGAGCCTGCAGCCGTAGTCTATGCACTCAAGACCTGGCGACATTACCTCCTCGGTAACCGTTGCGAGATATTCACTGATAACCAAAGTCTGAAGTACATTTTCACCCAACCGGATTTGAATCTCAGGCAAAGACGTTGGGTTGAGTTGATCACAGATTTCGACTTAGGAATAACCTACACCCCAGGGAAAGCCAACGTCATGGCTGATGCGCTAAGTCGTGAATCTTATTGTAACAACCTAATGTTACAACAAAGTCAATCGCTTCTCCATGAGGAATTTCGGAAGCTTAACCTTCACATTGTTCCCCAAGGTTTTCTTTCCACCTTGGTGGCAAAACCTACCCTTACGGATCAGATTATCAAAGCACAGAAGGTAGATCCGGGAATTTCCCGCATCAAGAGAAACATCCAGAAAGGAATTGCGAATTGCTTCTCCATTAATGATCAAGGGGTCGTATACTTCGGGAATCGACTAGTGGTTCCCAAAGTGCGAAACCTGAGACGATTGATCCTTAAGGAAGCTCATGAATCTCCTCTCACCATTCATCCCGGTAGTACTAAGATGTATCAGGACCTACGCCAGAGGTTCTGGTGGACTAGGATGAAAAGAGAAATCGCTCAATATATTGCTAATTGCGATGTCTGTCGTCGTGTAAAAGCAGAGCATCAACGGCCTGCTGGCACCCTTCAACCCTTAGCTATTCCTGAATGGAAATGGGATAAAATTGGTATGGATTTCATTACCGGTTTTCCCAGGACCAAGAGAGGGAATAATGCTATCTTCGTCGTTGTCGATCGTCTTTCCAAAGTAGCCCATTTCTTACCTGTTCGTGAGAGTATAACCGCTAGTCAGTTGGCAGACTTATACATCTCCTGTATAGTGTCTCTCCATGGTGTTCCTTTGGAAATAAACTCGGATCGAGGAAGTCTTTTCACCTCTCGATTTTGGGAAAGTTTCCAAAACGCTATGGGAACCCGTCTCTCCTTTAGCACCGCTTTCCACCCTCAGTCGAGTGGTCAAGTGGAACGCGTCAACCAGATTCTAGAAGACATGCTTCGAGCCTCTGTTATCTCATTCGGAATGGACTGGGAGAAGTGCCTTCCATTTGCCGAATTCGCTTACAACAACAGCTATCAATCTAGCTTGGGTAAAGCCCCTTTTGAAGTTCTTTATGGAGGACGATGTCGAACACCCCTTAACTGGTCAGAAACTAGGGAAAGACAATTCTTTGGCCCGGATATGATTCAGGAAGCAGAAGAACAAGTTCGTATCGTTCGTGAAAAGTTGAAAACAGCCCAATCTCGTCAAAAGAGTCAATATGACCGAAAACATAAGGCTATGACTTTCGAGGTTGACGAGAAGGCTTATCTTCGGGTCACCCCTCTGAAGGGAACCCATCGTTTCGGTATCAAAGGCAAATTGGCTCCTCGTTACATTGGACCTTTTCGCATTCTCGCCAAACGAGGAGAAGTTGCCTACCAGTTGGAACTACCTCCGCACCTCTCCAGAGTCCACGATGTCTTCCACGTTTCTCAACTCAGGCATTGCTTCTCGGATCCTATCCGTGGAGTGGACCACGAAACGCTTGATCTCCAAGATAATCTTACATATCGAGAGTACCCCATTCGTATCCTCGATCAGGCCGAACGTACCACCCGACGTCATAATATCAAGTTTCTCAAAGTACAATGGTCGCACCATTCTGAGGATGAAGCAACTTGGGAAAGGGAGGATCGACTTCGACTCGAGTATCCCGCCTTCTTCCCGGAGGAACCCAAATCTCGGGACGAGATTCTTTTGAGTGGGGGTGAGTTGTCACACCCTAGCTAGTCATGCATTAGAGTGTTGCATCATGTTTACTCTTTCATCAGAAACTTGAAATGGGGATTTGTGAAACCCTCAGAATCATTTTGAAAATGACCCAAATAAAAATTTCTCCAAAATAGTCCAAGAAAATGCTCATGTTGCTCTCTGAAAATATTGGACAGAGATAAAAATCAAACCAATATTTTTAAGAGCTCATAGGTATTTATTTTGGGCATTTGGAATTAATGCATAAATATTTGCATTGGAAATATATTAGTTATATATATTAATATATGTCCAAAAATTATGCCACCTGTTGGGGAGCTCTGGAATAATATATCTAGCTCCTGCAAAAATTGGCATAAGGTAATAAAATGATTTAATATTTTATTTAAATCAAAACAAATGACAAAAATTAGAAAACAAAAATAAATAAAGAAGGAGAAGCTTACCTGGGGCTCCTCCCTGTGCAGCCCAGCAGTAGCTGGCCGGCCCAGCCCGCCTCCTCCTCTGTCGTCTTCGTCCTCGACAGAGGGAGGGGAGTGTGCCCGGCGCGCGCGCGCGCCACCGCGCCACGCCACCAGCTTGCCTGCCTGCCTGCCTCTCCCCTCCTCGTCTGGATGCCCTGGAACGACGCCCCCCCCCCCCCCCGTACTCTCTCACTCTCCCCCGGTTCTTCCTCTCCTCTCCCTCGCTCTCTCTCTCCCGTGTCCGAACGCACCCATCGCCGCCGTTCGCCATAGCCGCCGCCACCGGCCTCCCCTCGCCTTCCCGACTCGCGCAGGAGCTCCGCCCCCTCGCCCTGAAGCTCTCCGTCAAGCCACAAGACGCCGGACGCCCCGTGGAGCCGCCGTCGCCATCGTCTTCCTCCTCGGGCTCCGACCACCATCGCCGTCGATTCGCCATCTCCAGTGCGTCCCCGAGCTCGCTTCGACGCCCGCTGCAACCGCGGTGAGCTCCGCCACCGTTTCCCTCTCTTCTCCCCCTCGTTCCCGCGCCGTAACCCCGTTTCCCACCACGGCCGAACCTCCGCCATCTCCGAGCTCGCCGTCGACGCAGCTCCGGTGACCATTTGGTCACCCCGGCGAGTCCAACAAGTTCGTAAGGCCCCGTAGAGCATCCCTAGCGCCTTGCCTCGCTCGCCTTCGAGCTCCAACCCCGTTTCCGTGCACGACCGAACCCCGGCGGCCGCAGCCGAGCTCGCCGCCGTCGACTCCGGCCACCCCAGGCCCATCCACGGCCACCGCCCGACGCGCCATCGAGCTAGGTTTCCAACGCACCTAGCCGCACGCCGTTTGGAGCACCACAGAGGAAACCCGAGGCACTTGTACGCCGCGGACCTCGCCGGCGGGTTTGACCTGTTCGACCTGGGGTTTGACCCCCCCAGAGTCACTGACGCGTGGGCCCCGTCGGCCAGGTGGTTAGCTTAACACTAATCACTGTTAATTAACCCCCCTGACACTGACCAGTGGGCCCCAGCGCCACTAACCCTTAATTAGGATTAAACTAATCTCTGTTAAACCCCCCTGTCACTGACGTGTGGACCCCACACGTCAGGTTTGACCCCAGCCAGCTGCAGTTGACCGCTGACGTCGTGCTGACGTCATGCTGGCGCAATATATATATTTCTGGATTTAAATTAAATCAGGAAATTCCAGAATATTATTTAAACTTCAAAAATTCATAACTTTTATTCTGTAACTCCAAATCAGACAAATTATATATGAAAAATGATCAGAAAAATCCAATCTATCCATCTGTACTATTTTCATGCATGACTAAACAAGTTAACCTGATGTTTAATGCAGAACAAGGAAAAGCACTTTAAAAGGCCATGTTTGAGTTTGAAATTTGAATCTTTGATTCAAATTGGTTCAAACCCTTCTGGTTTTAGTTGCATTAGCCCAACACACTCATATTGCCATGTTTCATGCATGCATCATATTGTTGCACATTGTTTGGTGATGGTTGTGTATCGGTGTCCTTTGCGACAGGTTCTGCCTCCGAGGAGTACCGTGATTACCCTAACGAAGAACCGTATCAGTGCATCGAACCATCAGGCAAGCAACCAACCATTTGATCATATCGATACAATCCCATGTTCTCGCTCCTGCTCTCTTTTACTGCATTAAGACAACGCGTTTCAAACTGCTGTGTGCTACGGTAGTTGAACCCATTTCCTCTGCATGACCTGTCATTGCCACAGTAACTAGATGAAACCCACTAGCATGTGTAGGAGTTGATTGAGCCATATGTATGTGTTGTTCCTACCTTGCTATGCCTACTATGCTTAGAGTCGGGTCAGGTCTGGTTCATCTGGGTGATGGGCTAGAGTGAAATGATTATGTCGGTAATGAGAGTGGTGTGGTGAACACGATTTGGTAAAGGTATCGATGAGAGGCCATGTAGGAGTACATGGTGGGTTGTTTCATTGAAGCCGACCCTAAGCACTGAGATCTGTATGTGTGATTTAAGAATCAGCTACTACCATGCATTGGGCCCGAAACCAATGGACCCTCTCGGCTTCTTATTCACCCTAGTTCTCCATCCAGGAGTTGCAAGTAGTTTCTGGTGTTTGTAGCCTACTGGAGGCCGTGGACCGCGCTGACCGTAGGGGTGGGCTGTGATGCGGTAGGTACGTGGCACGGTGTACCGAATACCCGTTAGGTATCTCGGGAACCCTGTTCACATCGCTCGGGGCCGTATGGGAAACCTCGGCCGGACTCCCTGCGGATGGAACCTGGATAGGCGATAAACCTGGACTGGAGGCTTAGGTGATTAGGTAGGTCATGGCCGACACCCACGTTGGGCTTCCGCTTGAAGGTTGCCGAGTACATGTCGTGTAAACGACGGTAAGTGGTGAGAGCGTGTATGAAGAAGTACACCCCTGCAGGGTTAACATGATCTATTCGAATAGCCGCGTCCGCGGTAAAGGACTACTTGGTTGCCTATATAGTTCATAGACAAGTAAATGGAAACTACTAAAAGCCTCAAGATAAGTGTGAGTGCCGAGGATGGCTCTTCCGTAGGAAGACGGAGGCGGATCCTCGGTAGTGTATTGAAGTGGTGAGTAGCGGACTCGTGTGCGCAAAACCATTTCAAGTTGAAGTATCGTAGGATAGTCTAGCCAAGAGTCAAAGCTGGCTTGCTGCAATAACTCCACCAACCCTTCTTGATAATATGCATGTATGTAGGATCTGATGTAAGTCTTGCTGAGTACCTTTGTACTCATGTTGCTATAATTTACATTTTACAGAAGACGCTGCAACCCCTTTTGATGGGTTCTACGTAGACGTTGACATCAACGAGTAGGCTAAAGGCCCAGGTGGTGATCCTGAGCTTGTGAAGGACCATGTAGTATAGCTAGGCTTTCCAAGCCTCTTTTATTTTACTAGTTGTCTATACTCAGACAAGTTACTTCCGCTGCTGGTTTGTATGACTGTATGACTTGAATGCTGGGTCGTGAGACCCGTACCTTTGTGTATGTTATGTATGGCTCCCTGAGCCTTAAATAAAGTACTTGTGTCGTAGAGTCATGTTGTGATGCTTCGTTGTATTTGCACATATCGAGCATATTGTGTGTATGATTGAAATGCCTGGTATGTGTGGGATCTGACTACCTAGTTGTTTATCTTTAGTAGCCTCTCTTACCGGGAAATGTCTCCTAGTGTTACCGCTGAGCCATGGTAGCTTGCTACTGCTCTGGAACACTTAGGCTGGCCGGCATGTGTCCTTCTTCGTTCCTGTGTCTGTCCCTTCGGGGAAATGTCAAGCATTGAGTACCGGAGTCCTGTTAGCCCGCTACAGCCCGGTTTACCGGAGTCCTGCTAGCCCAGTGCTACAGCCCGGACCCACTTGCTGATGACCGACACGTTCGAAGCTGGGTCATGGATGCCTGTCCCTGTAAGTCTGTGCCACTTTGGGTTTACGACTAGTCATGTCAGCCCGGGCTCCTTATCATATGGATGCTAGCGACACTATCATATACGTGAGCCAAAAGGCGCAAACGGTCCTGGGCAAATGTAAGGCGACACCCGTGGGGATACCGTGCGTGAGGCAGCAAAGTGATATGAGGTGTTACCGGCTAGATCGATGTGACATCGAGTCGGGGTCCTGACATTCCCGCGACAAGGCTTGGCAGGGAAGCAGGAGACAAAACACAAGGCTACCAAGATAGCAATGAAGCCATAGAACAAAGAGCAGAAGACAGACTAGGCCAGCCCCGGCGACACCCTTGCCAGGACAGCCTATGTGGCCCCGGCAAGAGCCTTGCCGGGGCGGCCTGCGAAGCACCAGCAAGTCTGACACCCTTGAGGCTGAGAGCTTTGACACCATCAACATCGTCAAGGCCAAGGCTCAGAGGGCGTGTGCAAAGTAGCATGCAGATCTTTGTGAAGATGGATAGCCTGTGGGTCCACGTGGGACCATAAGACGAAGAACTGCGGCAAGATCCTTGTCGGGGACGGCCGTGAGGCCCCCGACAAGCCTTGTCAGGGACGATTGCAGGGCCACAACCAGGTCTGTGCCCGACAAGGTTTTGGCACCTCAGCATCGTTCGAGCGTGATGACCAGCTTGCGAACTAGGCAGAGGCCTGCGTGTGTGCAGCAGATGATCATCTGTAATAAGGGGCTCTCCGGGAGAAAGTTGTTACGAGAACCTAATGTTAGAGTTAGTAAATTTGTTTAACTTGAGTAGGAGAGAGTTCAGAGCCCTAGAGTAAAGGTCGAGGAGTAAAAGATCCTAATACCACCCAATGGCGACGTGGGCCCGTAAGACTCACAACCATGTTAGTAAAAGTTTTGTAATGAGTAGACTCGACTTCGGCCAAGCAGTGTGGAAGGGGGATTTCTACAGGCAGTCAGCTCTGATACCAACTTGTGACGCCCCCGGTTCAATCATACACTAATCATGAACGCAAATGTGTACGATCAAGATCAGGGACTCACGGGAAGATATCACAACACAACTCTACAAGTAAAATAAGTCATACAAGCATCATATTAGAAGCCAGTGGCCTCAAGGGCTCGAATACAAGTGCTCGATCATAAACGAGTCAGCGGAAGCAACAATATCTGATTACACACATAAGTTTAACAAGTTGCCATAAGATGGCTAGCACAAACTGGGATACAGATCGAAAGAGGCATATGCCTCCTGCCTGGGATCCTCCTAAACTACTCCTGGTCGTCGTCAGTGGCCTGCACGTAGTAGTAGGCACCTCCAGTGTAGTAGGAGTCATCATCGACGGTGGCGTCTGGATCCTGGGCTCCAACGTCTGGTTGCGGCATCCGAGAAGAAAAGGAAAGAGAGGGAAAAGAGGGAGCAAAGCAACCGTGAGTACTCATCCAAAGTACTCGCAAGCAAGTATCTACACTACATATGCATGGGTATATGTGTAAAGAGGCAATATCGATGGACTGAACTACAGAATGCCAGAATAAGAGGGGGATAGCTAGTCCTATCGAAGACTATGCTTCTGGCAACCTCCGTCTTGCAGCATGTAGAAGAGAGTAGATTGAACTCCTCCAAATAGCATCGTATAGCATAAGCCTACCCGGCGATCCTCCCCTCTTCGCCCTGTGGGAAAGCGATCACCGGGTTGTCTCTGGAACTTGTCTGGGTGTGTTTTATTAAGTATCTGGTTCTAGTTATCATAAGGTCAAGGTACAACTCCAGGTCATCCTTTTACCGAGGGACACGACTATTCGAATAGATAAACTTCCCTTCAATGGTGCACCACATAACCCAACACGCTCGATCCCCTTTGGCCGGACACACTTTCCTGGGTCATGCCCGGCCTCTGAAGATCAACACGTCGCCGCCCTACCTAGGCACAACAGAGAGGTCAGTATGCCGGTCTAAATCCTATGCGCGTAGGGGTCTGGGCCTATCGCCCATTGCACACCTGCATGTTGCATACGTGGCCGGTGAGCAGACCTAGCAACCTCCATTACAAAGGAAGTTGCGTTACGCGGTCCAGCCCGGCGCGTGCCGCTCAGTCGCTGACGTCAAGAAGGCTTCGGCTGATACCACGACATCGAGTGCCCATAACTGTTCCCGCGTAGTTGGTTAGTGCGTATAGGCCAGTGGCCAGACTCAGATCAAATACCAAGATCTCGTTAAGCATGTTATTATGAAGTAACCGCGACACCGACCAGGGCCAGGCCCACCTCTCACCTAGGTGGTCTCAACCTGCCCTGTCGCTCCGCCTCAAAGTAACAGTCGGGGGCCATCGGGAACCCAGGCCCACCTCTAACGGGATGGATCCACCTGTCCTTTCAGCCCCCATATCTGAATCACTTGCAGGTACTCAATGAACCGACCCGACTTTAGTCACCATCTGCATAGTATGTATGTATGTATAGTATATACCCGTGATCACCTCCCGAGTGATCACGGCCCGATAGTATAACATGGCAGACTGACGAGAATGTAGGGCCATTGACGATAAACTAGCATCCTATACTAAGCATTTAGGATTGCGGGTAAGGTATCAACAACTGTAGCAACAATGACAGGCTATGCAACAAAAGAGGATTAACCAAGCAGTAACATGCTACACTACTCTAATGCAAGCAGTAGAGAGAAGAATAGGCGATATCTGGTGATCAAGGGGGGCTTGCCTGGTTGCTCTGGCAAGGAGGGGTCGTCAACTCCGTAGTCGGACTGGGGTCGCCGACAGTCTCGAGGTTTACCAAAAAGAACGGAGGGGGAATACAATAAATAACAAAGCAATCAAAGCATCACAAAGCGTAACATGGCAATACGCGGTGCTAGGTGTGCCCTAACGCGGTAGTGGGTGTTACCGACGAAGGGGGGAAACATCCGGGAAAGTATCCCCGACGTTTCGCATTTTCGGACAGATGAACCGGAGCTGAAATGTTGCAGGTTCACTATGCTAGGGATGTGTGGCTGACGAACGGGCTGTGTATTCGGATTCGTCTCGTCGTTCTCAGCAACTTTCATGTACAAAGTTTTTTCATCCGAGTTACAAATTATTTTATATTAATTTTCAAAGTTTTAATCAATTTCTAAATTATTATTATTCAGTTAATTCGAAAATTAGAATTATTTCATCAGCCTGGCGTCAGCATGACATCAACAGTCAATAGGGTTGTTGACTGAGTCAAACTAACATGTGGGTCGTGTTCGTCATTGTCTCACGTTAATCAAACATGGTTAATTAACTTAGCTAAATGATTAGGTTAATTAAACGTCATTAATTAATGTATATATATATATATATATATATATATATATATATATATATATATATATATATATAATGTTCCAGGGGGTGGGCCCCGGCTGTCATTGGTCCAGGTCCCCTTCGCGGGCACACTGTTAGCGGGCGTTGGGCGCTGCGGGCACCCGACCCAGAGGAGGGCCGAGCTGGCGCAAATGGGCGCCGGTGCAGGGGGCCGGTGGCCTGGGGCCATCGGTGAGGGGCTGGGCGCGGCCGGCGGGGTCAGGGCAGCGGGAGGGAGCAGCCCGCAGGGTCGAGCGGCTGGTGTGGCGCATGCAGAGCATGCCGGGGAAGCAGGGCATGGCTTCGGCCGCGGCGGCCAAGTGGGGTGCCGAGGGGCCGGTGGCCGGCGCTAGGCATGAGGTATCAGGCGGCAGCGGCTAGCAACTGCACGAGGGAGAATGCGTGCGTGGGCGCGGCTGAAACTCCAGCGCGTCCACAAGCGAGCGAGACGGCGGGCGCACGCACGCACAGAGTAGGAGAGGGAGGAGGGAGCTCACAAGGGGCGGTAGGGGTTAGGCAGCGGGAGTCGAGGAGGGCGATGGGGATGCCATTTCAGCGAGGAGAGGGATGTGGAGGCGCCCGAGAAGGACGTCCAGCGGCGCTGGGCGAAGCAGAGGCGGGGAAGACGGAGCGATCCGGCGGTGAAGTGGCGCCGGTGAGGTAGAGGCTGCGAGGCGGTGCCGGCGAGGTGATGCCGCGGAGGAGGACGGAGGTGCGGTGGCGGTCCGGGGGCGACGGACGATGGGATCGGCGATGGGGGCGGGTGGCTGTTGCCCGATCCAGAGGGAGTCGGGGGAGGCAGAGAGAGGAGTGGGGGGGGGGTGCGGGGGCGAGTGGGGGCATGGGGATTCGGGGGGGGGGGGGCTAGGGTTTGCCCTATAGGCCAGAGGGAGGGGCCGGCTGGGCCAAGTGGGTCGGCCAGCTGGGCCGTCTGGCCCAGTTGGTCAGGGGCCTTTTCTTTTCTTTTGTTTTTTGTCCTTTTTCCTTTTTCTTTATCTTCTTTTATTTTGTTTAGTTTTCTATACTATTTTGCATTAAGTAGAGGTACCAAATGATTTTTGCTAAATGTGCCACTTAACACATTAAATATTTTGCAATAATTTTGATTTGGTACAAAAGTCTCAAAGCATTTGAAAGTGTCTTATTATTTTGGGAAACTGGATAGGAAAAATAATTGATGCTGGACCACTATTCTGGTTGCTAGGGTCAATTTGAAATTTCAAATAATGTTGGTATTGTTTTTATAATTGCTTTGGGATTATGTGCAACACTTTGAACTTTTTTGTTTTACAGATTGAAGAAATACTAATTGACTTTATTTTAATTCGATTTTGAATCAGTTTCAAATCAACATGAGTTTATCAACATTAACCGAGGTGATGTGGCATCGTTAGTAGAGGGTTACTATAGCTTAATTATCCGGGCGTCACAATTCTCCTCCATTACAAGAAATCTCGTCCGGAGATTTAAAAGGTGGGTATGGGGGAAGGTTCTGGCTACGAAATTCTAGCAAGTGTTCCTAGTCTTGGTTGCTCTTCTCGAAGAGGTCTATCCATTATGTTGATGTCTTTGTTTCTCTACTTCAGGTCATCATGATGAAGTCAACATGGTTTCTTTGGAATCTTCATCGTACTTACGAAACGGATATGGGGACAACCTTCGAAAAGACGGATCTCTACAAGGTTGCTTAGCTGGTAGACAATATCAGGGAAGGTGGCGGAAAGTAACTCTCGAATTGAAATTTAAGAAAATATCGAGAGCAACATAAGAATGTAACATGAGAAGTTTCAAATGGGCAGGCAATCGTTCGATTCCTAATCAGAAGGTGAAAGGGGTTCAGAGCAACGAGAATAAGTATTTCGTCTGATACCAGAATTGATGATCTCTTGAGGGGTGGCTCTTGAATTACGTAAGAGGCCACGCGTGAGGAATAACTTTGGGATCAGGGGGTGTACAGGAGAGTCAGGTTTCGATCTTGTGGAACTGTGGGTTATGGGCCCACCATGTGGGTTAAAAGTAGGAAGGGCGGTGATGTCTTGCACGACCATGTAAGCAAGGCATGTCAGAGGATAGTTTGTCGGTCATGTCGGCAACAACATCGGTACCAAGGGCGAGGGATGAAGAGAACCATTTTCCTGCTCGTTGAACGAGGAAGACCAATAGGCAAAGTTCTCGTCCATCGGTGATTATCGGAAGGTCATCAACAAAAGGAACAGGGTCTTACTGACAGATTTGTACACCGAGGTGTTTACATAAGCAGGGGAATATTGTTGCTTAGATCATATAGATCACAAGAAAGGTTAAACCAAACAATGAAAGGAAAATATGATTATCAGATCAAATAGAACAATGGAAAGGAAAATGTGTTTAAACACATATTTTAGGGGTATATCCTTCCCAAGGACAAGCAGAGCATGATACCCATGACAGGATATAATTGTAGAAAACCCTTTAGGAAAGGGGAGAGAATTTTCATGACATTAACCATACAACGATGTTTGGATAATTTGATTAACAAAAATTAGCATTGTGCTTCAAGTGTTCTTATTGAAGATAGGAGTACCACATACATGCTTCAAGATAGCATTGACATGGTCTTCAAGTAGAGGTCGGACTTCGGATACATGAAGGATCCATCAGGATAAACTTATTAAACAAGGCATTCAATTTCCTCATGGAAAAATGGTTAACCTTGCTAAAAAGGAAACTATAACAATAGGGCCTCCGGCCAGGTGGGCTAGGTATGACACAACCTTACCGGTTCATATAAAGACCAAAGTTATAACTCTTGGAATTATGTTCCAGCCATCATATTAGACCGAGAATCAGTTCTAATAGGTGGCAGGATACCTTAGACTCAGGATGCCTGCAAAGAAAGGTGCAACACAAATTGTCGAGATGACATTGCAAGGTCCTCAAGGAAAAGAACTATGGAAGTGAGTTCTGAAACAAGGGTTCATCATGAAACCAAGGAAAAGGGTGAGGGGGTAGCTGATGGAGTCTGCGACAATCCTCAAGATTTCCAAAAAGGTGGATTTCCATAGTTATTTGAAAAATGAGATAACATTTGTCGGATCAAATGATATAATGATGTATGCTTGAGGAAAACATACATAATTAAACATTGGCTGAAAAGTGCACTCGAAACATGGGATTAGGTAGTACGATCAATGTTAGAATGATGATTCGATAACCAATGGTCTAAGAATGAAATATCGACCATTAACTTCAAAGCAATAGGGTTGCTAGAAGTTTTGAAGTTGCACATCATAGTTCAATTGTCGGTTCTCTGGTTAGAAACAACATGGGGACCAAGGAATGAACGGATATGGCAAGAAGGATCACCTGTATCAAGAATTCTTAAGAGGTGGTGAAATTCTCACAACATTTTTGACATAAAAGATGCTAATACTCCAAGGTAAAGGAGAACAAATGCTGGATAGCAAGGATCTGAAGGTATAACACAAAACATGAACAAGTTTGTGTTGAATGGAAGGCAATAAAGTGGTCAATGATATAACAAATTATCAAGGGCAAGGATGGTATTTATCATCATGAATTCAATTGATATCCTAGAAGAGCTTGGAATGCTGATGATGTTCACGACACATTTGTCGAGAGATCTCATGAAGATGTAATCGATCGATGATGACATCAAATTGAAGGAATGATGAAGCAAAAGGTTATTGGAACCATGGGTATGACACAAACTCAAAATCAAGTTTGTTGTTCAAGGAGAAATGATATGACGAGGAAGATCAACGTAAGATTAGCTCACCGTCGAAATTTGTGCTCCGGGAAGAACCAGATAGCACAGTTAAATTTAGCACGATAATGATGTAGCCAATAAGGCTAGGAATGGCATGGTGGAGTATTAAACTCGTAAGCAATGAAGATTACTATGATTTGTCGAATTGCAGTGCGGACTCGATTCACTATTCGGTGTTCTTGGTTGACGACAACCCAAAACTAATGGAGTTACTATGGTAGGGAAAGGTATTACTCCGACACAAATTCATAAGATGTAGTGCACTGGCATGATATCCTCGAGATACCAGGGAGATAATACTCGAAGGCATATCAAAATAAAGGTTGAAGTGGGGTGTATTGATCTATAGAAGACAAGCGCTTTTACTTGTCTGAGAAATGGAATCAAAGGAATAAATTATGGTCGGAACCACGATTGCAACGGATCAATTCACAAATCCAGATGATATTTTCAAGGAAATAGTTATTATTGCAAGAAGCTTCCATGATAGGATCTACATCATGTCCATGGGCATGAACACAAAGGTTCAAGGTCGACTCCCACTTCGTCAATGCATAACCTTCCATTCACCTCTCGTATTTCAAAAATGACATTAGTTGTGGAAAGTTTTACCTGGTGCAATACCAGATAAGTATGACCTGTGAAATCTTTCGGGTTCACATGGATTAGGGAACGCATAGGTTCAACCCATCAGGGCATCTTAGGAACATATACCACAAACTTCAATAGTAATTAACACAAGCTCGATAGTAGAGCATGGGTGACAAAAGGAGAGGATACAATTTACCGAATGCATTATGTATCAGGGAAAGATCTTCTCGAGGTTTTTGTATACGAAGGACACTGTCGGATGATATTACAACAAAGGATCCGATGGTCCATAGCGGAGCTGATGTGAGTATCGGCACACAAGCAGAGGAAGAAACAATGCGAAGGCATTGGATTATAGAAGCAACTGGCTAATTCAAAGCTCACATGAAATGGAATTATGATTTCCAAATCAAAGGATCAGAAGCAAACGCTTTGATTAAGGATGGATAAGTTGAGTAAGCTTAGGGGTAAAATCGTCAACAATTTGATTGGTCGAGATCCAACTCATGTTTAAAATGATGTCTGAGCCGGAAGGATGAATTCTAGGATCTGATTGAGGATTGCGAGCATTCGCAACGTATTGAACCAACAGACTCAAAATGAAAATGACAAGGGAGGCCAATAAGATTACGAGATTTATGGTATTAACCATAACGCAAGCAAGCAAAAATTTCAAGAGCAGTAGGCTGTTTAGGGTTTTCGGAAGATCGAAGGGCATTTTGGAGACTTGTGTGAAATATGTGAATCAACTGGGGATGGGCGGATACTCAATAAGTGCGAGAATTATCTATAGGGGTATTCAGGCGACAAAGAACAGCAAGACAGTAAGCTCAAAGGATTCTCGGAACAACAGAGAGAATTTCGGGGTATCTTGTAATAACAAGATCAACTAGGAAACATTGTATGAATGGCGAGTATACGTGGTTATCCATAGGGGTTTATCGATGAAAGGGAAATGCAAAAGCGACGCCATAAAGTCTCGACAGAACATCGGAGAGTTTCTTTGGATTTTTTTGGTGTAGCAGACAATCATCTATAATAAGGGGCTCTGCGGGAGAAAGTTGTTACGAGAACCTAATTTTAGAGTTAGTAAATTCGTTTAACCCGAGTAGGAGAGAGTTCAGAGCCACAGAGTAAAGGTCGAGGTGTAAAAGATCCTAATACCACCCAATGGCGACGTGGGCCGTAAGACTCATAGCCATGTTAGTAAAATTTTGTAATGACTAGACTCGACTTCGGCCAAGGAGTGTGGAAGGGGGATTCCTACAGGAAGTCGACTCTGATACCAACTTGTGATGCCCCCGATTCAATCGTACACCAATCATGCACGCAAATGTGTACGATCAAGATCAGGGACTCATGGGAAGATATCACAACACAACTCTAAAAGTAAAATAAGTCACACAAGCATCATATTACAAGCCAGGGGCCTCGAGGGCTCGAATACAAGTGCTCGATCATAAACAAGTCAGCGGAAGCAACAATATCTGAGTACAGACATAAGTTAAACAAGTTGCCATAAGATGGCTAGCACAAACTGGGATACAGATCGAAAGAGGCGCATGCCTCCTGCCTGGGATCCTCCTAAACTACTCCTGGTCGTCGTCAGCAGCCTGCATGTAGTAGTAGGCACCTCCAGTGTAGCAGGAGTCGTCATCGACGGTGGCGTCTAGATACTGGGCTCCAATGTCTGGTTGCGGCATCCGAGAAGAAAAGCAAAGATAGGGAAAAGAGGGAGCAAAGCAACCGTGAGTACTCATCCAAAGTACTCGCAAGTAAGGATCTACACTACATATGCATGGGTATATGTGTAAAGAGGCAATATCGATGGACTGAACTACAGAATGCCAGAATAAGAGGGGGATAGCTAGTCCTATCGAAGACTACGCTTCTGGCAGCCTCCGTCTTTCAGCATGTAGAAGAGAGTAGATTGAAGTCCTCCAAGTAGCATCGTATAGCCTAATCCTACCCGGCGATCCTCCCCTCATCGCCCTGTGGGAGAGCAATCACCGGGTTGTCTCTGGAACTTGTCTGGGTGTGTTTTATTAGGTATCCAGTTCAAGTTGTCATAAGGTCAAGGTACAACTCCGGGTCGTCCTTTTACCGAGGGACACAACTATTCGAATAGATAAACTTCCCTGCACGGGTGCAGCAGATAACCCAACACGCTCGATCCCCTTTGGCCGGACACACTTTCCTGGGTCATGCCCGGCCTCGGAAGATCAACATGTCACCGCCCTACCTAGGCACAATAGAGAGGTCAGCACGCCGGTCTAAATCCTATGTGCGCAGGGGTCTGGGCCCATCACCCATTGCACAC
Source organism: Triticum aestivum (assembly GCF_018294505.1). Classification (NCBI taxonomy): domain Eukaryota; kingdom Viridiplantae; phylum Streptophyta; class Magnoliopsida; order Poales; family Poaceae; genus Triticum; species Triticum aestivum. The sequence goes on along the minus strand of NC_057804.1, from coordinate 231,628,102 downwards.
CTGCACGTTGCGTACACGGCTGGTGAGCAGACCTAGCAACCTCCATTACAAAGGAAGGTGCATTACGTGGTCCAACCCGGCATGCGCCGCTCAGTCGCTTACGTCAAGAAGGCTTCGGCTGATACCACGACATCGAGTGCCCATAACTGTTCCCGCGTAGTTGGTTAGTGCGTATAGGCCAGTGGCCAGACTCAGATCAAATACCAAGATCTTGTTAAGCGTGTTATTATGAAGTAACCGCGAACGCCGACCAGGGCTAGGCCGACCTCTCGCCTAGGTGGTCTCAACCTGCCCTATCGCCCTGCCACAAAGTAACAGTAGGGGGCCGTCAGGAACCCAGGCCCACCTCTACCGGATTGGAGCCACCTGTCCTTTCAGCCCCCATATCCGAATCACTTGTGGGTACTCAACGAGAAGACCTGACTTTAGTCACCATCTGTATAGTATGTATGTATGTATAGTATATACCCGTGATCACCTCCCGAGTGATCATGGCCCGATAGTATAGCAAGGTAGACTGAAAAGAATGTAGAGCCACTGATGATAAACTAGTATCCTATACTAAGCATTTAGGATTGCGGGTAAGGTGTCAACAACTGTTGCAACAATGTCAGGCTATGAAACAAAATAGGATTAACCATACAGTAACATGCTACACTACTCTAATGCAAGAAGTAGAGAGAAGAATAGGCGATATCTGGTGATCAGGGGGGAGGGGGGCTTGCATGATTGCTCTGGCAAGGAGGGGTCGTCAACTCCGTAGTCGAACTGGGGTCACCGGCAGTCTCGGGGTCTACCCGAAAGAAGTAAGGGAGGGGGAATACAATAAATAACAAAGCAATCAAAGCATCACAAAGCATAACATGGCAATACGCGGTGCTAGGTGTGCCCTAACGCTGTAGTAGGTGATACCAACGAAGGGGGGAAAACATCCGAGAAAGTATCCCCGACGTTTCACGTTTTTGGACAGATGAACCGGAGGTGAAATGTTGCAGGTTCACTATGCTAGGGACACGTGGCTGACGAACGGGCTGCGTATTCGGATTCGTCTCGTCGTTCTGAGCAACTTTTAGGTATAAAGTTTTTTTCATCCGAGTTACAGATGATTTTATATTAATTTTCAAAGTTTTAATCAATTTCTAAATTATTATTATTAAATTAATTCTAAAATTAGCATTATTGTATCAGCCTGGCGTCAGCATGACATCAACAGTCAACAGGGTTGTTGACTGAGTCAAACTAACATGTTGGTCCTGTTCGTCATTGTCTCAGGTTAATCAAACATGGTTAATTATCTTAGCTAAATGCTACATCTTGAGCTTGCGTTGGTTTTCCTTGAAGAGGAAAGGGTGATGCATCAATAGTAGCGTAAGTATTTCCCTCAGTTTTTGAGAACCAAGGTGTCATAAGTAGCTCGCATGATAGATTCATAAGGTAATTTAACTTGCTTTCTTGGAATGTGCTCCATGCCTTTCCGATGGAAATTGGAATCTAATATTCCGTTCCTTCATATCAATAATTGCGCCAATCGTTCTAAGTAATGGTCTACCAAGAATAATAGGGCAAGAAAGATTGCAATCTATATCAAGAACGATAAAAATCTACGGGCACCAAATTTCTATTTGAAACAATGAGAACATCATTGATCCTTCCCATTGGCTTTTTAATGGTGGAATCTTGTCAGGACCCCGACTCAATGCCACATCGATCTAGCATGTAACACCTCATATCACTTTGCGGCCTCACGCACGGTATTCCCACGAGTGTCGCCTTACCTTTGCCTGGGACCGTTTGCGCCTTTTGGCACACGTATATGACAGTGTCGCTAGCATCCATACGATAAGGAGCCCGGGCTGACATAGCTAGTCGTAAACCCAAAGTGGCACAGACTTACAGGGACAGGCATCCATGACCCAGCATCGAACGTGTCGGTCATCAGCGAGTGAATCCAGGCTGTAGCACTGGGCTAGCAGGACTCCGGTGAACCGGGCTGTAGCGGGCTAACAGGACTCCGGTATTCATCGCGTGACATTTCCCCGAAGGGACAGACACAGGAACGAAGAAGGACACATGCCGGCCAGCCTAAGTGTTCCGGAGCAGTAGCAAGCTACCATGGCTCGGTGGAAAAACTAGGAGACATTTCCCCGTAAGAGAGGCTACTAAAGGTAAACAACTAGATGGTCAGATCCCACACATACCAAGCATTTCAATAACATACACACAATATGCTCGATATGTGCAAATACAACATGGCATCACAACATGACTCTACGACTCAAGTAATTTATTCAATAGGCTCCGAGGAGCGAGATATTACAAACAGGGGTCTCATGACCCAACAATCAGAGCATACAAGTCAAAGCACAAGCGGAAGCTATCATGTCTGAGTACAGACATCTATAAATGAAAAGGGCTGAGAAGCCTGACTATTTATCAGATCCTGCCGAGGGCACAAGATCGTAGCTGAGGTAACAAGCTAAACGTCGAAGTCCACGGGGAACTACTAGTGAGACCGAAGTCTCTCTGCAAAAACATAAAATAGGCAAACGTGAGTACAAATGTACCCAGCAAGACTTACATCAGAACTAACTACATATGCATCATTATCAACAAAGGGGTGGTGGGGTTTAACTGCAGCAAGCCAGCTTTGACTCGGTGGCTATCCTAAACTACGACTGCGAGTAACTCTTTTGAGGTGGCGCACACGAGTCCACATATTCACCATATCAATACACCACTATGGATCCGCTCCCGTCTCCCTACGAGAACGCCATCCATAGCACTCACGCTCATCTTGCGTATTTTAGAGTATCCACTTTCACTTGTCTATGAACTGATATAAGCAACCCAGAAGTCCTTTTCCGCGGACACGGCTATTCGAATAGATGATGTTAACCCTGCAGGGGTGTACTTCTTCATACATGTTTCCACCACTTAGCGTCTGCACACGACATGTGCTCGGCAGACTTCAAGCGAAAGCCGACGTGGGTGTAGACCACGACCTACCTAAACACTCAAGTCTCTAGTCCAGGTTTATCGCCTATTCGGGTTCCATCCATGAGGAGATCCGGCCGGAGTTTCGCTCACAGCCCCAAACGATGTGAACAGGGTTCCGTGACACCAAACGGGCGCCCGGTTTACCCGGCCACGTGCCTACCGCATCACAGCCCACCCCTACGGTCAGCGCTGTCCACGGCCTCCAGCATACTACAAACACCAGAAACTACTTGCAACTCCTGGACAGAGGACAAGGGTGAATAAGAAGTCGAGCGGGGTCATATTTCAGGGCCCAATGTATGGTAGTAGCTGAATCATGGATCACAAACACAGAACTCAGTTCCTGAGGACGGCTGCAATGAGACAACCCACCATGTACTCCTACATGGCCTCTCACTGCTACCTTTACCAAATCGTGTTCACACACTTAGCTCACACACAGTAGAACATGTTCACACACCTCTGATTCATCCCCGATGAATCAGACCTGACTCAACTCTAAGCAGTAGCAGGCATGACAAACAAGCAAGAATGAGTAGGCACAACAGGGCTCAAACAACTCCTACTCATGCTAGTGGGTTTCATCTATTTACTGTGGCAATGACAGGTCATGCAGAGGATAAAGGGGTTCAACTACCGCAGCATGTAATAGTTGAATCGGTGTTGTCCTAATGCAGTAAAAGAGAGCAGGAGCGAGAGAGTGGGATTGTATCGGAATGAACAAGGGGGTTTTGCTTGCCTGGCACTTCTGAAGATAACATTGAGTCTTCATCAGTGTCAACGATCACATCATCGGTATCACGTCTATCGAGAGGGGACAAATACCGGCAACACAGAAAGGAACACAATCAATGCAATGCACAATATGATGCATGATCATGACATGGCAAAATGAATGTGTTTTGGGCTAATGCAACTAGCAACAGATTAAATGAAGTTGGTTTGAGTATAAAATTCAAATTCAAACTCCATATGTGATTAATTAAATGCCCTTTATATGATTTGTGCTAAACAGCAGCTATAAGTTGTTCTAACATGCATGAAAATGGTACAGATGGATTCCTTGAATTTTTCTGATAATTTTTCATATATAATTTATTTAATTTGGAGTTACGGTTAATTTTCTATGATTTATTGAAGTTTTAGGCATTTTCTGGAATTTCAGAATTAAATTAAATCCAGAAAATACTTATTGCGTCAGCCCCACGTCACAGTGACGTCAGCAGGGTCAACTGGGCGCCCCAGGTCAAACCTGACGTGTGGGGGCCACACGTCAGTGACACAGGAGCTAATCCCGGTCAAACCCAGCGCTAACTGAGGTTTGACCAGGGGTGGGGCCCACAGTCAGTGGCCTAGGGGGTTGATTAGGGCGTCATTAGTGCTAATTAAGCGTGCCACGTCGGCAGTCGCCGGAGTATCGCCGGCGGCGACCATTCCGCACGGCGGCGCGGCTCGGATTCGAGCTAGGGGCGTCAGTTTGGCGCGCTGAGGGCACCAGGGGATGGCCCTTGCTCCCGCGCATCCAGAGGACCGAGTGGGAGGTCGTGGGGTCGCCGGAACTCATGCCGGCGACGAGCTTTGGCGGCGATGGTGTTCGGTGGTGCTCGGGCGCGTCGCTACGGTGCATCAGTGAGCAAATGGAGAGGCTGGGCAGCACCTGCTAGTCATGGGGAGCGCTAAGAGCAGCTCAGTGAGGCCAGGGGAGCTCGGAGGCTATGCGTGCAGCAGCAATGGCGGACGGTGGCTTCGGTGCTCGTGGGGAACGGCGCTACGGCACGGAGGGAAGCATGCTGAGTTAGGGGAGAGGGTCAGTGACTCACGGCGATGACGAGGGGACGCTCGGCGAGGTCGGGGACGGTCCGGAGCCGGCGAATTTGACGAAGATGGCCGGCGGGTCCGAGGTAGAAGACGACGGCGATGGCGGCGATGCAGGGCTTCCGGAGGGCTGTGGATCGGTGGGGAGGAAGAGGGGGTCGAGGCGGAGCTCCTGGGTGCATCGGCGAGGCTAGGGGTGGCCGGTGGCCATGGGTACGGCGACGATGACGGCGAGCTCCGCTCGGTCGCGGGAGGGGAAACAGAGGAGCGAGGGGGAGGGAGGTCCAGAGAGCGAGGGAGAAGTGAGAGGGGGTCGGGGACGTCTCCGTGGCGTCGCGAGGAAGTCGGGGAGGCTGCCACGGCGAAGCAGGAGGTGGCCGGCGTCGGCGCGCGTGCGTCCAGCACGCAGCTGCTTCGGGGCGAGGGGGAGGAAGATGACTGGCAGCTGGGCTGCACAGTAACGGGCCGCGCAGAAGCTGGGCCGGCTACAGGTAAGTGGCCCAGGTACGGGTCTTTCTCTCTCTCTCTTTTTCTAATCATCTCAGTTTTCTATTATTCTGTAAATTTAGGGCTTTATTAAAAATACTCAGACACTTTCAAAAATCATGAAACTAATCATGGCTACTGTTTAGAATATATCCAACAGTAAACATTTTAGTTTATGATTATTTGAGCATTTGAAATGTTTAATAGCATTTAAATGCCCAAATGAAAATACTATATGATTTAATTCAGTGACCAAATATGTCCTGCAAAAATATAAACCATTTTTGGTAGATGCTTCCACCTCAAACCAGAAATGTTGAACATTTTTAGAGGACATTTTGAGTTCAATGAAAAAGGTTTTATTTTGACCCTAGTTGAATTCATTTGGTGCTAGGGCTTAGTCAATCCCCATCTCAGGTTTAAATAAAATTTAAACATGATGTAACACTCTAATGCATGCACTAGGCATTGTCAGAACTAGGGATGTGACAACTCACCCCCACTAAACAAGAATCTCGTCTCGAGATTCAAGCGTAGGGTAAGGTGAAAGGTAAACGCAACTAGTATAATCTTCACGATCCAGGGTGCACTTCAGTTGAACGTTGATTCAGTCACCATCATTGTCTTGAAGTCTTGCTCTGAGAAATCCTGTCAACATGACATGGAGGGAAGAAGGAGACTCTAGAAGGACTGATCTTTCGAAGATCGAACCACTCAGGATTAACTCCCGGAATGACATAGCAACATCTCTCGAGCTGAGAGACGAAGCACACCTCTAGAGGAATGGAGTGGAGCAGGTGACGAGGTTCACTAGGTAGACAACAATTCCACACTTAAGAGGGTGGTAAACGATTGTCCACGTAGCGAGGAGTTAAGTTGCCATGATACCACGACGAAACATCCTGGAGGAGGGTGATTCGTAGATATATCCCCTTAAGTGGCAAAAAGAATTACTTTTGATTCAGAGATCATTGAAACTCTTTATACCAGCCTAAGGCAATCACAAGCGATCATTTGGAGGGGGTCGGTAGAATGGCATACTCGGGCTTGGATGATGTGGACTACCTTGTTGAAGACAACGCAATGGATGAATTTGCTTATCGCCGGAAATGGAAGAGACCCATGGTAGAATGGCACATTGGCGGTGCAAACTGGGAACAAAATGCAAATGATGGGAATGATTCTGGTAACTGGGGAAGAACCCAACAATAAAGAGTGAATTCACTGTTGGAGTGGTTATAGCATAACCGAAGAGACTAGGAGCAATCCCGGTTAGTGCCGATGATAACACGTAGCGCTTGTGCGTGCTCTCAAGAACTTGAGCATTTCCACATTCATCAAGGTTTTACCAATATCTGTGTCAAGGATCCTGGCAACACAACTTGCTACCACGATGAATGATGATGGATGATGCAGATGCAAAGGAAGATAACACTTCTCAGATTTCATCTTAGCGAGGCCAAGGAAATAAAATCTGGATGATCGACCGAGAGACATATAGCACTCCGCTTCTAATGTTCTTCTTGATGTGCTAGTGTAACCCATTCATAGATATGGTTTGATATCTAGAACATCAAGTAAAGGTCGGACTTCGGGAGCACAAGAATCCATAAGGAACAGTTACGGAGGTAATTCCTACGAAATCCTTATGGGAAGGTGGCCAACTTCTCCAATCAAGATACTACAATATTAGGTCTCCCGGCGGGGTGTGTTGGCCACGACATCCACTTTACCGGTTATCGTGAGACCAATATTATATTTCTTGGGAAATGTTCCAACCATCACATCTGCCTGAGATTCAGATCTGGTTGGTGTCAGAATATTCCAGACTCATCGAGTCTAGGAAGAAAAATGAAAGTTTGCAACACAAATCGACGAGATGACGTTGCGAGATTCTCGGGGAATGAACTACGATAGTAAGCTCCAAAACATGAGCTGGTTCTGCTACAAACATGTGAACACGTTGTCCCAGACAAGCATGGCCATGTAGTAGTCTTATAATTAAACACTACCGAGTTCAGGTGGGGAACCATAATCGAGGATATCGAAGTCTTTACGCAAGTCCATGGATTAGATCCCAAGCATAGACTTCTTTTCCTTGAACAAGTCAATCAGTGGCTTAGTGTGCTAGGGACACATATAGAATGAAGGTTGCAAGTCTCCAGACTACAGAATACTTCGCACGTGTGCATGACTGATTTGGGATGATTCCAAAGGAAACAAAACAATCTTTCTCAAATTCACGGCGGCAACTTTCACCAAATGCACGTGTATAAGAGGAAGTCACTCCTTACAACCGACATGCTTCATGAGCTAGCATGAAGAATGCTTTCAAAAGTTTCCAACACTAACTTATTGTCCAACAAAATCATGGAGGAGATAAGGATGTTGTCAATGGGCACAACAACAATTCATCTGGGTTTCCTTTTAAAAGGAATTCCATAGTTAAGTGAACAAGTGATAGCATTGGTCAGACCCGAAAGATATAATGGTGTATGCTCGAGGGATCAACCACGAGTAAGACAACATTACGAATATCGTTGGTTCTGGTCTGATTGGATGATAGCCCATACTCCAATCAAAGGTTAGATAAAAATGATAGGTCCAGCAACTGATCACAGGAACCAATCGAGGAAGATATCATCTTTCGTCAACACATACTACACAAGAATACCCCTTTGGAACGAACTAAGTCAGGCAAGCTTTTACCTTCCAACTCTCCAAGTTGTTGTCTAGCTTAACCAACTAGCTCAGGGATATCCAACACAGATTCTTGGAGAAGGGTGGTTCACAAGAAACCAACTTGATCACGAGCTCAACACAGCGGTCAGGTGACAACCTGGTAATACTTCTGAGAAGATATTCAGAAAATCACGAACCACCGGTATGTTACTAAGCTCGAGAACAATCTCGCTTTTCAGGGCAAGACGATATGATCAATAGAGCAAAGATTTGAAATGATCCTAACTCATCGATCGAGGAGTGAACCAGGAGAATGGACTAGGTAGCACGATCAATCTTAGAATGATGATTCAATAACCAACACACTAAGAATGAAATTATTGTCCTTTAACTACCCAGCAACAAGGTTGCTAGGAGTATTGATTTCACACGCCACGATTCATTTGTCGGCATTCCGGTTACAATAACACAGGAACCGAGGAATGAACAATGATGGCAAGAAGTATCACTGTACCAAGAGTACATAGGATGGTGTGCAATTCTTATAACAATCTCGATATAAAATATGTAATACTCCAAGGTAGAACAGAGCAAAAGCTGGGTTAGCAATTTGATCTGCAGAGCACAACTTCTTTGACCCAATCCTGGATATGGAAGAGGTACTGGAGTTTGTTTCTCCAAGTCATTCAGGACAGAATGGCTTGACGGACCACAAGGGTAATAGGCATCGATAAACGAATGCATGCATACTCTTGACTATCAATTGATAGACGAAGGTCAGTAGACAACTAAAGAGGGACAACTCAAAGGAACATATAACTTTCTGAGTTGTGGATACATGGGTTGGTATGCCGAACAAAGTTCAACATAATTCTTTCGGATAACCCATGCAGAAAGGTTGAGCTGGCAGAGCCACAATATATAAATGGAGAACTCCTCAAGAATAATCTTGTTGTGATATTTCAGTTCAACGAGGAACTTCTGCCATAAGTAGTTCATGGTATTTGGAAGAAGAAGATACCACGGACTTCAAGGACTATCGCAAAGGTTACTAATATCCTAAAGGAACTAGCAACACTATCAACACGAGGTAAGTAGGGTGAATCTCGGGTTCAAAACCCAAGGAATAGAATACCTACTAACTAAATGGCATCACGGGATGCTTTCGATAATGACGGCCAGAGTCATCACACTGGAACATAAATCATGGCTAGGCTACTAGATGATCCCCTGAGACACCTAGGGTCATAATAATAGCTCCAACATATATGTCAAGGCAATAATTTACCTCAACTCACCGATTAGTGTGGTTAATCTGGCCCAAAGGAACATCGGAACGGGAGGAAGGGATTTTGCAAATGCATCAGACTACTTAGAAACCTGGGATGACTCGGACAGCATAACGGCTGTAAATGCTCAGAAAAGATTTGAGACATTCACAAAATGATGGCATAACCACTCAGAAGCACAATATCAAGGTTCCGAGATCAACAATTAACATACAGAAGTAATAGGAACTGAAACGAGGCTTAAGTCCAACAATTCTATAAGTCTACGGATTAATAACACGTGATCCTGATGGAAAGAAGAGAAAGCCTAGTTCTTAATCCCCGTAGAAGAGAAGATGATGACTCAGATCAGAAGGCCATGAGGTATAAGGAGTAAAAAGAGCCTTACGTTCCATCCCACAATCAATTCCCTTATATAACTAAAGAATTTCTAGACTCAACTTCGACCAGTTTGGCTTGGTAATCCTACAGGCAGTCAAGCTCTGATACCAACGCTGTCAGGACCCCGACTCAATGCCACATCGATCTAGCATGTAACACCTCATATCACTTTGCGGCCTCACGCACGGTATTCCCACGGGTGTCGCCTTACCTTTGCCCGGGACCGTTTGCGCCTTTTGGCACACGTATATGACAGTGTCGCTAGCATCCATATGATAAGGAGCCCGGGCTGACATAGCTAGTCGTAAACCCAAAGTGGCACAGACTTACAGGGACAGGCATCCATGACCCAGCATCGAACGTGTCGGTCATCAGCGAGTGAATCCAGGCTGTAGCACTGGGCTAGCAGGACTCCGGTGAACCGGGCTGTAGCGGGCTAACAGGACTCCGGTATTCATCGCGTGACATTTCCCCGAAGGGACAGACACAGGAACGAAGAAGGACACATGCCGGCCAGCCTAAGTGTTCCGGAGCAGTAGCAAGCTACCATGGCTCGGTGGAAACACTAGGAGACATTTCCCCGTAAGAGAGGCTACTAAAGGTAAACAACTAGATGGTCAGATCCCACACATACCAAGCATTTCAATAACATACACACAATATGCTCGATATGTGCAAATACAACATGGCATCACAACATGACTCTACGACTCAAGTAATTTATTCAATAGGCTCCGAGGAGCGAGATATTACAAACAGGGGTCTCATGACCCAACAATCAGAGCATACAAGTCAAAGCACAAGCGGAAGCTATCATGTCTGAGTACAGACATCTATAAATGAAAAGGGCTGAGAAGCCTGACTATTTATCAGATCCTGCCGAGGGCACAAGATCGTAGCTGAGGTAACAAGCTAAACGTCGAAGTCCACGGGGAACTACTAGTGAGACCGAAGTCTCTCTGCAAAAACATAAAATAGGCAAACGTGAGTACAAATGTACCCAGCAAGACTTACATCAGAACTAACTACATATGCATCATTATCAACAAAGGGGTGGTGGGGTTTAACTGCAGCAAGCCAGCTTTGACTCGGTGGCTATCCTAAACTACGACTGCGAGTAACTCTTTTGAGGTGGCGCACACGAGTCCACATATTCACCATATCAATACACCACTATGGATCCGCTCCCGTCTCCCTACGAGAACGCCATCCATAGCACTCACGCTCATCTTGCGTATTTTAGAGTATCCACTTTCACTTGTCTATGAACTGATATAAGCAACCCAGAAGTCCTTTTCCGCGGACACGGCTATTCGAATAGATGATGTTAACCCTGCAGGGGTGTACTTCTTCATACATGTTTCCACCACTTAGCGTCTGCACACGACATGTGCTCGGCAGACTTCAAGCGAAAGCCGACGTGGGTGTAGACCACGACCTACCTAAACACTCAAGTCTCTAGTCCAGGTTTATCGCCTATTCGGGTTCCATCCATGAGGAGATCCGGCCGGAGTTTCGCTCACAGCCCCAAACGATGTGAACAGGGTTCCGTGACACCAAACGGGCGCCCGGTTTACCCGGCCACGTGCCTACCGCATCACAGCCCACCCCTACGGTCAGCGCTGTCCACGGCCTCCAGCATACTACAAACACCAGAAACTACTTGCAACTCCTGGACAGAGGACAAGGGTGAATAAGAAGTCGAGCGGGGTCATATTTCAGGGCCCAATGTATGGTAGTAGCTGAATCATGGATCACAAACACAGAACTCAGTTCCTGAGGACGGCTGCAATGAGACAACCCACCATGTACTCCTACATGGCCTCTCACTGCTACCTTTACCAAATCGTGTTCACACACTTAGCTCACACACAGTAGAACATGTTCACACACCTCTGATTCATCCCCGATGAATCAGACCTGACTCAACTCTAAGCAGTAGCAGGCATGACAAACAAGCAAGAATGAGTAGGCACAACAGGGCTCAAACAACTCCTACTCATGCTAGTGGGTTTCATCTATTTACTGTGGCAATGACAGGTCATGCAGAGGATAAAGGGGTTCAACTACCGCAGCATGTAATAGTTGAATCGGTGTTGTCCTAATGCAGTAAAAGAGAGCAGGAGCGAGAGAGTGGGATTGTATCGGAATGAACAAGGGGGTTTTGCTTGCCTGGCACTTCTGAAGATAACATTGAGTCTTCATCAGTGTCAACGATCACATCATCGGTATCACGTCTATCGAGAGGGGACAAATACCGGCAACACAGAAAGGAACACAATCAATGCAATGCACAATATGATGCATGATCATGACATGGCAAAATGAATGTGTTTTGGGCTAATGCAACTAGCAACAGATTAAATGAAGTTGGTTTGAGTATAAAATTCAAATTCAAACTCCATATGTGATTAATTAAATGCCCTTTATATGATTTGTGCTAAACAGCAGCTATAAGTTGTTCTAACATGCATGAAAATGGTACAGATGGATTCCTTGAATTTTTCTGATAATTTTTCATATATAATTTATTTAATTTGGAGTTACGGTTAATTTTCTATGATTTATTGAAGTTTTAGGCATTTTCTGGAATTTCAGAATTAAATTAAATCCGGAAAATACTTATTGCGTCAGCCCCACGTCACAGTGACGTCAGCAGGGTCAACTGGGCGCCCCAGGTCAAACCTGACGTGTGGGGGCCACACGTCAGTGACACAGGAGCTAATCCCGGTCAAACCCAGCGCTAACTGAGGTTTGACCAGGGGTGGGGCCCACAGTCAGTGGCCTAGGGGGTTGATTAGGGCGTCATTAGTGCTAATTAAGCGTGCCACGTCGGCAGTCGCCGGAGTATCGCCGGCGGCGACCATTCCGCACGGCGGCGCGGCTCGGATTCGAGCTAGGGGCGTCAGTTTGGCGCGCTGAGGGCACCAGGGGATGGCCCTTGCTCCCGCGCATCCAGAGGACCGAGTGGGAGGTCGTGGGGTCGCCGAAACTCATGCCGGCGACGAGCTTTGGCGGCGATGGTGTTCGGTGGTGCTCGGGCGCGTCGCTACGGTGCATCAGTGAGCAAATGGAGAGGCTGGGCAGCACCTGCTAGTCATGGGGAGCGCTAAGAGCAGCTCAGTGAGGCCAGGGGAGCTCGGAGGCTATGCGTGCAGCAGCAATGGCGGACGGTGGCTTCGGTGCTCGTGGGGAACGGCGCTACGGCACGGAGGGAAGCATGCTGAGTTAGGGGAGAGGGTCAGTGACTCACGGCGATGACGAGGGGACGCTCGGCGAGGTCGGGGACGGTCCGGAGCCGGCGAATTTGACGAAGATGGCCGGCGGGTCCGAGGTAGAAGACGACGGCGATGGAGGCGATGCAGGGCTTCCGGAGGGCTGTGGATCGGTGGGGAGGAAGAGGGGGTCGAGGCGGAGCTCCTGGGTGCATCGGCGAGGCTAGGGGTGGCCGGTGGCCATGGGTACGGCGACGATGACGGCGAGCTCCGCTCGGTCGCGGGAGGGGAAACAGAGGAGCGAGGGGGAGGGAGGTCCAGAGAGCGAGGGAGAAGTGAGAGGGGGTCGGGGACGTCTCCGTGGCGTCGCGAGGAAGTCGGGGAGGCTGCCACGGCGAAGCAGGAGGTGGCCGGCGTCGGCGCGCGTGCGTCCAGCACGCAGCTGCTTCGGGGCGAGGGGGAGGAAGATGACTGGCAGCTGGGCTGCACAGTAACGGGCCGCGCAGAAGCTGGGCCGGCTACAGGTAAGTGGCCCAGGTACGGGTCTTTCTCTCTCTCTCTTTTTCTAATCATCTCAGTTTTCTATTATTCTGTAAATTTAGGGCTTTATTAAAAATACTCAGACACTTTCAAAAATCATGAAACTAATCATGGCTACTGTTTAGAATATATCCAACAGTAAACATTTTAGTTTATGATTATTTGAGCATTTGAAATGTTTAATAGCATTTAAATGCCCAAATGAAAATACTATATGATTTAATTCAGTGACCAAATATGTCCTGCAAAAATATAAACCATTTTTGGTAGATGCTTCCACCTCAAACCAGAAATGTTGAACATTTTTAGAGGACATTTTGAGTTCAATGAAAAAGGTTTTATTTTGACCCTAGTTGAATTCATTTGGTGCTAGGGCTTAGTCAATCCCCATCTCAGGTTTAAATAAAATTTAAACATGATGTAACACTCTAATGCATGCACTAGGCATTGTCAGAACTAGGGATGTGACAAATCTGCAATGTGCAAATTTAAAGAGCAATCATCAAGATCATGGAAACCTAGAATATCACATAAAGTTTTCGGAATCATGGAAACACTAGCACCCAAATCACATAAAGCATAACACTCATGATCTTTAATTTTAATCTTTATAGTAGGTTCCCACTCATCATAAAGTTTTCTAGGTATAGAAACTTCCAAATTAAGGTTTTCATCATAAGATTGTGTCAAGGCATCGACAGTATGTTTGGTAAAAGCTTTATTTTGACTATAATCATGAGGAGAATTCACAACGGATTGCAACAAGGAAATACAACCTTCTAAAGAACAATTATCATAATTAAATTCCTTGAAATCCAAGATAGTGGGCTCAATGCTATTTAAAGTCTTGACCTCTCCAATCCCACTTTTACCAAATTTAGCATCAAGATCTAAAAACTCCGAATCATTGGGACGCCTTTTAACTAAAGTTGAATCATCTCCAGTCCCATCATTATTAGGATTCATATTGCAAAACAAATATCTAATAGGGGACACATAAATAACTTTAAGATCTTCATCATTATTTTCATGGAAACTAGAAAACACGCCTTTATAAAGCAATCTTTCTTAGCACGCAATCTAGTGGTTCTTTCTTTGCACTCATCAATGGAAATTCTCATAGCTTTGAGAGACTCATTGATATCATGCTTAGGAGGAGTAGATCTAAGTTTCAAAGAATCAACATCAAGCAAGAGTCTATCAACGTTCCTAGCCAAATCATCAACTTTGAGCAACTTTTTTGCAAGCAAGGCATTAAAATTCTTTTGAGAGATCATAAATTATTTAGCACTATTCTCAAAATCAGAGGGAATCTTATTAAAATTACCATAAGAATTATTGTAGGAATTTCCATAATTATTAGAGGAATTACTAGGGAACGGTCTAGGATTAAAGTTTCCTCTATAAGCATTGTTTCCAAAACTATTCCTACCAACAAAATTCACATCCATAGATTCATTATTATTCTCAATCAAAGTATACAAAGGCATATCATTAGGATCAATAGGAGAACTCTTAGTAGCCAATAATTTCATAAGTTCATCCATCTTTCCACTCAAAACATTAATTTCTTCTATAGCATGCATTGTTTTACTAGTAGATCTTTTGGTGTGCCATTGATAATAATTAGCCATATTATTATCAAGGAGTTTTGTAGCTTCTCCTAAAGTAATTTCCTTAAACGTGCCTCCCGCGGCCGAATCTAAAAGATTTCTAGAAGCAAAATTCAATCCGGCATAATTTTTTTGTATGATCATCCATAAATTCAAACCATGAGTAGGGCAATTGCGAATCATCAATTTCATTCTTTCCCAAGATTGGGCAACATGCTCATGATCAAGTTGTTTAAAATTTATAATATCGTTCCTAAGAGTGATGATCTTAGCAGGAGGAAAATACTTAGAGATAAAAGCATCTTTGCACTTGTTCCATGAATCAATACTATTCTTAGGCAAAGACGAAAACCAAACTTTAGCATGATCTCTAAGTGAAAACAGAAATAAATTCAATTTAACAATATCATTATCCATATCTTTCTTCTTTTGCATCTCAAACAAATCAAGAAACTTGTTTCGATGGCTAGCGACATCTTCACTAGGAAGGCCGACGAATTGATCTTTCATAACAAGATTCAGCAAAGCAGTACTAATTTCACAAGACTCAACATCATTAAGAGGAGCAATCAGAGTACTAAGGAAATCATTATTATTGGTATTGGAGAAATCACACAATTTGGTATTATCTTGCGCCATCGCGACAACTAATCCAACACACAAGAAAACAAAAAGGCAAACAAAAGAGAGAGAAGATTGGCAAAGAGAGGGCGAATAAAACGGCAAGGGTGAAGTGATGGAGAGGAAAACGAGAGGCAAATGGCAAATAATGTAAATGCGAGGTAGATGAGTTTGTGATGGGTAATTGGTATGTCTTGACTTGAGCAAAGACCTCCCCGGCAACGGCGTCAGAAATCCTTCTTGCTATGTCTTGAGCTTGCGTTGGTTTTCCTTGAAGAGGAAAGGGTGATGCAGCAATAGTAGCGTAAGTATTTCCCTTAGTTTTTGAGAACCAAGGTATCAATCCAGTAGGAGGCTCCTCAAAAGTCCCACACACCTACACAAATAAACAAGAACTCGCAACCAACGCAATAAAGGGGTTGTCAATCCCTTCACGACCACTTGCGAAAGTGAGATCTGATAGAGATAATATGATAAGATAAATATATTTTGGTATTTTATGATATAGATTGGAAAAGTAACGATGCAAATAAAAGTAGATTGAAAGCTTATATGATAAAAGATTGACCCGGGGGCCATAGGTTTCACTAGTGGCTTCTCTCAAGATAGCATAAGTATTAAGGTGGGTGAACAGATTACTGTCGAGCAATTGATAGAAAAGTGAATAATTATGAGATTATCTAGGCATGATCATGTATATAGGCATCACGTCCGTGACACCGACTCCTGCCTGCATCTACTACTATTACTCCATACATCGATCGCTATCCAACATGCATCTAGAGTATTAAGTTCATAAAGAACATAGTAACGCATTAAGAAAGATGACATGATGTAGAGGGATAAACTGATGCAATATGATATAAACCCCATCTTTTTATCCTCGATGGCAACAATACAATACATGCCTTGCTGCCCTTGCTATCACTGGGAAAGGACACCGCAAGATTGAACCCAAAGCTAAGGACTTCTCCCATTGCAAGAAAGATCAATCTAGTAGGCCAAACCAAACTGATAATTCGAAGAGACTTGCAAAGATAACTTAATCACACATAAAAGAATTCAGAGGAGATTCCAATATATTTCATAGATAAACTTGATCATAAACTCACAATTCATCAGATCTTGACAAACACACCGCAAAAAGAGTTACATCAAATAGATCTCCAGGAAGATCGAGGAGAACATGGTATTGAGATTCAAAGAGAGAGAAGAAGCCATCTAGCTAATAACTATGGACCCGAAGGTCTGTGGTAAACTACTCACAACTCATCGGAGAGGCCTTGGAGATGATGTAGAGGCCCTGCATGATCGATTCCCCCTCCGGCGGAGCGTCGGCGAAGGCTCCAAGATGGGATCTCGCGGATACAGAAGGTTACGGTGGTGGAAATAGTTTTTCGTGGTCGCCTTTGATATTCTCGTGGTACATGGGTATATATAGGAGGAAGAAGTAGGTCGATAGATGCCCGAGGGGCCCACAAGATAGGGGGGCACCTAGTAGGTGGGGGGCGCCCTCCACCCTCGTGGCTTCCTTGGTTGCTTCTTGACTTGTACTCCATGTCCTCTGGATCACGTTTGATCCAAAAATCACGCTCCCGAAGGTTTCATTCCGTTTGGACTCTGTTTGATATTCCTTTTCTTCGAAACACTGAAATAGGCAAAAAAACAGCAAATACGGGCTGGGCCTCCAGTTAGTAGGTTAGTCCCAAAAATGATATAAATGTGTAAAGTAAAGCCCATAAACATCCAAAACGGGTAATATAATAGCATGGAACAATAAAAAATTATAAATACGTTGGAGACGTATCACTAAATGATTAGGCTAATTAAACGTCATTAATTAAGTTAATATTTAATTAGTTAGTTAACTAATTATTCATTTATTATTAATTAATTAATTTTTATATATCATTTTTTCTAAAAAGTTCTAGGGGGGTGGGCCCCGACTGTCATTTGGCCAGGGGCCCTTAGCGGGCACGCTGTTAGCGGGTGTTGGGCGCTGCGGGCGCCTGACCCAGAGGAGGGCCGAGCGGGCGCAGATGGGCGCCGGTGCAATGGGGCGGTGGCCCGGGGCCAGCGGTGAGGGGCTGGGTGCTGCCGGCGGGGTAAGGGCAGTGGGAGGGAGCAACCCGCAGGGTCGAGCGGGAGGTGTGGTGCACGCACAGTGTGCCGGGGAAGCAGGGCATGGCTTCGGCCCCAGCGGCCAAGCGGGGTGCACGGGGGCCGGTGGCCGGTGCTAGGCATCAGGCGGCAGCGGCTAGCAGCTGCGCGAGGGAGAATGCGTGCGTGGGCGCGGCTGAAACTCCAGCGCATCCACGGGCGAACGGGACGGTGGGTGCACGCACGCACAGAGGAGGAGAGAGAGGAGGGAGCTCACATGGGGCGGTAGGGGTTAGGCAGCGGGGGTCAAGGAGGGCGACGGGGACGCTGTTCCGGCGAGGAGAGGGATGAGGAGGCACTCGGGAAGGACGTCCGGCAGCGCTGGGCGAAGCAGTGGCGGGCAAGACAGGGCGATCCGGCGGCAAAGCGGCGCCGGTAAGGTAGAGGCGGCGAGGGGCGGCGGCGAGGTGACGCTGCGGAGGAGGACGGAGGTGCGGTGGCGGTCCGGGGGCGACGGGCAGCGGGATCGGTGATGGGGGCGGGTGGCTGTTGCCCGATCCAGAGGGAGTCGGGGGGAGGCATAGAGAGGAGTGGGGGAGGGGGAGTGCGCGGGGGGGGGGGGGGCTAGGATTTGCCCTATAGGCCAGAGGGAGGGGCCGGCTGGGCCTAGTGGGTCGGCCAGCTGGGCCGTCTAGCCCAGTTGGCCAGGGGCCTTTTCTTTTCTTTCGTTTTTTGTCCTTTTTCCTTCTTATTTATTTCCTTTTATTTTGTTTAGTTTTCTATACTGTTTTGCGTTAAGTAGAGGCACCAAATGATTTTTGCTAAATGTGCCACTTAACACATTAAATACTTTGCAGTAATTTTGATTTGGTACAAAAGTCTCAAAGCATTTGAAAGTGTCTTATTATTTTGGGAAACTGGAAAGGAAAAATAATTGATGCTGACCACTATTCTGGTTGCTAGGGTCAATTTGGAATTTCAAATAATGTTGGTATTGTTTTTATTATTGCTTTGGGATTATGTGCAACAATTGGAATATTTTTATTTTACCACTTGAAGAAATACTAATTTGACTTTATTTTAATTTGATTTTGAATCAGTTTCAAATCAACGTGAGTTTATCAACAGTAACTGAGGTGACGTGGAATCATTAGTAGATGGTTACAGCATGGTGGCATGCAGATCTTCATGGAGGCTCTACCACTGTGCCAACAGAATAGCTAGCTAGCCAACGTGGCACTGCATGCCTTGTTAGCCTGGACGCGTGTCAAGGTGATAATCCCCAAGTGCAGGGAATCATCGTAGCAATTTCCAAAGATGGAAGTGATAAGTATGGAGTGTCGAACCCACAAGGAGCTAAAGGTAAGATAAATATTCTCTCAAGCCCTATCTGCCACTGATACGACTATACGTGCACCGAACGTTTGCTTCCAACTAGCAACGAGAAATAAAACTATTTTATGGGTATGTAGAGGATAACTTTGCATGATATCGGAGAGCTAAAATATGAAAGTACGTGCTGTTATCATAAAGTTAGAATATATTACTAAATATTATAAATAGCGAGTGTGGAATAATGGTGGATCGGTGTGCGGAATTGTCCTAGGCAATTGTTAACAAGACCAGTAATAACTATTGCAGTTTCATATGAGGGAGAGGAATAAGCTAACATACTTTCTCTACTTGGATCATATGCACTTATGATTGGAACTCTAGCAAGCGTCCGCAACTACTAAAGGTCATTAAGGTAAAACCCAACCATAGCATTAAAGCATCAAGTCCTCTTTATTCCCATACGCAACAATCCCTCTTACTCGGGTTTGTGTTTCAGTCACTCACCAACCCACTATAAACGAATCATGAACGTATTGCGACACCCTAAAGCGGGAATCCCTCACCCTTGCATGACACGGAGGGCACCATAGGACAGCATCAAAGTAAAACATACAACTCATACCAATCTAGATCATCAATTAACCCAAAGACAAAAGATATCTACTCAAAACATCATAGGATGGCAACACATCATTGGATCATAATATGTGGCATAAAGCACCATGTTCAAGTAGGGATTACAACAGGGTGCGGGAGAGTGGACCACATAAAATAGATGAGGATGGTGATGATGATGGTGATGTTGATGAAAACAATCACCGCGGCGATGATTGCCCTCCCGATGGCACTCCGGTGCCACCAAGAGAGAGGAGGAGAGGTTCTCCCCCTTGTGCTTCCTCCTCCACGGCCCCCGGTGATGATGGCCCCCTCCGCCAGGGTGCCGGAGAGGGCCTAGATTGATTTCTCATGGCTACAGAGGCTTGCGGCGGCGGAACTTCTGATCTAGGTTATTTCCCGAAGGTTTCTGTATTATTAGGAATTTTTGGTGTAGGTTTCACGTCAGGGGGTCTCCGGGCTGTCCACAAGATAGGGGGCGCGCCCTAGGCATGGGCGCGCCCCCCCCCCCACTCTCGTGGGCATCCCAGGACTCTTGTGGCCCAACTCCGATGCTCCGTGGTCTTCTTTTGGTCCATAAAAAAACATCAAAAATTGGCACATCAATTGGACTCCGTTTGGTATTCCTTTTCTGTAGAACTCAAAAACAAGGAGAAAATAGAAACTAGCAGTGGGCTCTAGGTTAATAGGTTAGTACCAAAAATCATATAAAATGACATATAAATGCATATAAAACATCATAGATGGATAATATAATTGCATGAATACTTCATAAATTATAGATACATTGGAGATGTATCAACATCTCCAAGCTTAATTCCTGCTCGTCCTCGAGTAGGTAAATGATAAAAGAAATAATTTATGAAGTGTGAACGCTAGCAGGTGCACAAGTTTGATCAATGATAATTTCAATCACCTTTTCTAGCATCAATATGTGTCATAATAGTAGCTTATCTCATAAAAATTTTCATGATCAAGTAACAATCTATTCACAATGTCAAGTATGGTTCAGAAACTTCACTCAGAACTAACAAAGTATAATCTCAGTCATTGAAGCAATTGCAATTTATCATAACATCAGAAAGAGTCAAGAATAGAGCTTTTCAGCAAGTCCACATACTCAACTATCATATAGTCTTCTACAATTGCTAACACTCATGCAATACTTGTGGTTATGGAGTTTCAGCCGGACACTGAGAAAGATAGGGGCTTATTGTGTTGCCTCCCAACCTATCCACCTTTAGGTGATGTCAACAATAGTAGCCCATTCTAACTTACATCCAATTGGATATATATATCATGATCTTTCAAACACGAGGAGCTTGCCAAAGGATAAAATGAAAAAGGGAAAGGTGAGGATCACCTTGACTCAAGAATAAAGTTAAACATAAAGTAAAAGATAGGCCCTTTGCAGAGGGAAGCAGAGGTTGTCATGTGCGTTTAGGGTTGGATTCATAAAATCTTAATGCAAAAGAACGTCACTTTATATTGCCCCTTGTATGTGGATCTTTATTATGCAGTCCGTCGCTTTTATTGCTTCCACAACAAGATCGTACAAAGCTTATTTTCTCTGCACTAATAAGTCATACATATTTAGATAGCAATTTTTATTGCCTGCAACATGACAACTTACTTGAAGGATCTTACTCAATCCATAGGTAGGTATGGTGGACTCTCATGGCAAAATTGGGTTTAAGGATATTTGGAAGCACAAGTAGTATCTCTAGTTGGTGCACGGAATTTGTCTAGCATGAGGTGGAAAGGCAAGCTTAACATGTCTGGAAGGTCAATGAAAATATACTTTAACTGAGATGTCAGAAAACATAAACCATTATGTTGTCTTCCTTGTCCAACATCAACTCTTTTAGCATGTCATACTTAATGAGTGCTTCACAATCATAAAAGATGTCCAAGATAATATATTTGTATGTGAACCTCTCTTTCCTTATTACTTCCTATTAATTGCAACGATGACCAAAACTATGTTTGTCAAGTGTCAACAACTTTTATGCCTCATACTCTTTATATGTGAAGTCATTACTCTCCATGTTATAAGCATATGAAACATATATAAATTCAGATTTATGACATTCAATTCATTCCCCCATTTACTCATAGGCTATACATGAAGAACATGAGTAAATGATAAATTACTCCAAAAGATATGAGTGAAGGACACTGAGTAGTCAAATAATTAACTAGCCATGGGAGGGTTATTCAATATTTCAGATCCAATGATTTTATTCAAACATCAAGTAAAATTGAAAATACGCTCCAAGCAAAACACATATCATGTGACGAATAAAAAAATAGCTCCGAGTAAGGTATACCGATAGTTTTGAAGACGAAAGAGGGGATGCCTTCCGGGGAATCCCCAAGCTTATGCACTTGAGTCTTCCTTGAATATTACCTCGGGGTGCCTTGGGCATCCCCAAGCTTAGGGTCTTCCCACTCCTTATTCTCCTCCTATCTATATCTCACCCAAAACTTGAAAACTTCAACCACACAAAACTTAATGGAACTTCGTGAGATAGGTTAGTATGATAAAGAGTAAACCATTCACTTTGGTGCTGTAAAAGACAAGGTTCATAATTGTTTTCACAGAATGCCTACTGTACCATATCATTTCTACAATTTATATTGCGAAATATAAGCCATAGAAACTAGAAAACAAGCAAACAATGCGATGAAAACAGAACCTGTCAGAAACAGAACAGTATGTAATGATATGAACAATAACCCTACTTCTGCTACTCCAAAATTTATTAAATAAATTGGTGTAAGTGAGGAGTTTGTCTATTAATCTTCTGCAAAAATAATCAACTAAAAAGCACTCTTCTGTAAAAAATGACAGCTAATCTCGTGAGCACAAAGTTTCTGTTTTTTACAGCAAGATCACATTAACTCTCACCCAAGTCTTCCCAAAGGTCTTACTTGGCACTTTATTGAAACAAAAGCTATAAAACATGATTACTACATTAGCTTAATCATGTATACACACAAAAAACAGTAGGGGCAATATTGGGTTGTCTCCCAACAAGCGCTTTTCTTTAATGCCTTTTAGCTAGGCATGATGATTTCAATGATGCTCACATAAAAGATAAGAGTTGAAACATAAAAGGAGCATCATGAAGAATATGGATAGCACATTTAAATATAACCCACTTCCTATGCCTAGGGATTTTGTGATCACACAATTTATAGGAACAAGAATCAACTAGCATAGGAAGGCAAAACAAGTTTAACTTCAAAACTTTACACAGATAGAGAGGAAACTTGATATTATTGCAACTCCTACAAGCATATATTCCTCCCTCATAATAGTTTTCAGTAGCATCAGGGATAACAACTTTGTTCTCATACTCAATTGGAACCTCTTCCGAAATAGTGGAATACTAACTAAAGTTGACACTCTTCCAAATCCACTTTCATAAATATCGTATGAAGATTCAACACCCTCCAAGATAGTGGGATCACTAATTCCTAAAGTTGACACTCTTCCAAACCCACTCTAAATTATAGTATTATTCATACTCCAAAAGTGTCACGCCCAATATGCGACCCTATCCAAAAGGAACTCGAAGGTCCCACCAAGGATAGACCCGCATATTGAGACGCTTTTGCAAGGTGGATATCATTACATCAACATTACATAATAGATGGGGATACATACATAAGGCATACAATGCCACACGAATACAACATCACAATACATCAGAGCATCATCCGACTACGGATGAAACACAAACATAAACTCAAACGACATCCACCCTGCTAGCCCAGGCTGCCGACCTGGAACCTATCCCCTGATCGAAGAAGAAGCAGAAGAAGAACTCCAACACAAGCAAACATCGCTCTCGCGTCATGAACATCGCAGAACCTGTACCTGCAACTGTTGTTGTAGTAATCTGTGAGCCACGAGGACTCAGCAATCCCATTACCATGGGTATCAAGACTAGCAAAGCTTACAGGGAAAGGAAGGGGTAAAGTGGTGAGGCAGCTGCAGCGACTAAGCATATATGGTGGCTAACATACGCAATTAAGAGCGAGAAGAGAGCAAGCAGAACGGACGTGAAGCTAGCAATGATCAAGAAGTGATCCTGAACTCCTACTTACGTCAAACATAACCCAGAAACCGTGTTCACTTCCCGGACTCCGCCGAAAAGAGACCATCACGGCTACACACGCGGTTGATGCGTTTTAATTCGGATCTGGTGTCAAGTTATCTATAACCGGACATTAACAAATTCCCATCTGCCTATAACCGCAGGCACGACTTTCGAAAGATTATACCCTGCAGGGGTGTCCCAACTTAGCCCATGACAAGCTCTCGCGATCAATGAAGGAATAGACCTTCTCCCAGGAAGACCCGATCAGACTCGGAATCCCGGTTTACAAGACATTTCGACAATGGTAAAACAAGACCAGCAAAGCTGCCCGATGCGCGGACAATCCCGATAGGAGCTGCACATATCTCGTTCTCAGGGCAACACTGGATGAGCAATCCGTACAACTAAAACCAGACCTCAAGTTTCCCTGAGGGGGCGCTGCAAAGGGCTCTAGTTCGAACCAATACTTAGACAAGCACTGGCCCGGGGGGGGGGGGCTAAAATAAAGATGACCCTCGAGAGAGCGACTACCAAGGGAAAAGTAGGTGGTGGTGAGGCAAATGGTAAAACCAAGGTTGGGCCTTGCTGGAGGAGTTTTATTCAAAGCGAACTGTCAAGGGGGTCCCATAAATCACCCGACCGCGTAAGGAACGCAAAATCCGGGAACATAACATCGGTATGACGGAAACTAGGGCGGCAAGAGTGGAACAAAACACCAGGCATAAGGCCGAGTCTTCCACCCTTTACCAAGTATCTAGATGCATTAATAATATAAGAGATATTGTGATATCCCAACCAAAATCCTGTCCACCATGGAGAAATCTTCAAATTCACTTGCAACTAGCAACGCTATAAGAGGGGCTGAGCAAAGCGGTAACATAGCCAAACAATGGTTTGCATAGGAAAGGTGTCAAAGGTTAGAGTTTCATGGCAATTTGGGATGGCTTGATAAACAGGTGATAGGTAGCGCAGCAAAGCGATAGAACGAAGCAACTAGCATAGCAATGATAGTAGTGAGATCCAGGGTAGTGGTCATCTTGCCTGAAATCCCGCAAGGAAGAAGAACGAGTCCATGAAGAAGACGAACAGATGAAGCCAAACCAAGCGTAGATGAACGAATCCTCACGATCGCAACGAAACATGAACTATCGAAAAGAAGCACATAACATAGTAAACACACCACACATAAACAAGACATGATGCACAAACAAGCATGATGCATGACAAGGCTACATGAAGCTACTCATGGCAAGAGATGATGCAAACAAGAGCAACACATCAAGGCAAGTTTAAATGAGGCCGGGAACAACATATAACAAATCTGGTAAGTCCTCATATGCATATTTCGAAGTTGGTCCAGATCTGAACAAACCTTATGTTCAAGTTGTTAAACAACAAGTTAAGATGCACCAAGATGATCTACACGAGATTCTAGTCAAGTTACATATAAAGTTCATTTAATTCGGAGCTACGGCCTAGAAGATATGAGCAACACAAGTTAAACATGGCATTGATGCAAAATGCATACAAACATCAAGCAAACACACCAAAACAAGGATGCAACATGATAATATGAATCTACATGCAATTCTAAGCAAGTTTCATATAGAGCACACTCAAAACGGAGCAACGGTTCAACACACACACCCTATACAAGTTATAGCAACAATATATCCAAAACAACAACTAGGCATATTGCAAGCATCAAAACAACATACTACAGCACCGCAACAAGAAAGCAAAAGCATGGGCATGATGTACAGGTAAAGCATAACAAAACATGACCACTGAGCTATCTCTAGAAATCACTAGAACATACTCAAACACACATGGTAAGATTGCAAGTAACAACAATTTCAGACTTTGCAGAAAATAACATCACAATGCAATATTTAGAGCTATCAAACAACATGTTACAGGAACTTATAATGGCAAACAAAGGCATGGCATGAATCTACTAATTGCATAGATCAAAAGTCCCTTACTGACCATGAGCCAAAAAGGAGCAGAAAATATGATGGCACCCACGTAAACATGACAAGTTATATTACAGATTCATACATGGCAAAAACAGAATTATGAAGGCATGTAGATGAGCTTGTACCACTCACCACAGAGCAAAACATGGCATGGAAAGGCAACCAACAGTAAGAAGAAATGTTTGTGAAGCTAAGCATGGCAATAGCAAGTTCATAGGGTGCATGGATCACTAGCAAAACACATGGTAACAACTGAACTTAATGTTAACAGGCTGGCAACAACATTATGAAGCAACTTTAGAGCAAGATTACAACAAGCTACAACAACCTATAAATGCAACAAGGGGCATGGATGGATATAGGATGACATGTAGATCAAAACATGTTTATAGAACATCTCCATATTATGCATAGAATGATTAGTAGAAACAGGTTTACATCGCATCACGAAATAACAGATTCAGCCTAGCAAAACAGCAACATCATGTACACTAGTTAACAAGCTCGATTCACTCACCACAAGTCATTGCATGACAAGATAAGCATATGATCATCAAGAAGACATGTTTGTGAAACAAACCAAGTCAAGAACAAGTCCATAGCATGCAAGGATCAACTACAACAACCTTGGCCAAATTGAATAACATGTAAACAATCTGCCAGGAAACATTTTGAAGCAAAAGTAGAGCACTCAAATGACATGCTAGACTACTCCATAATTTCCAACAAGTCCATGACTGGATAGACAATAACCCCATGTTCAAAACACCCTTACTGAAGTATCTCAAAATATGCAAGAATCTCTTTGTAGCATCAAGTTTACATGGCATTAAAATGACAGCAGAACAGGGACTAAAATCAGCAACATCACGATGCCTAGTTTGCATGCTTGTGCTAGTCACCACATTGATCACAAAAATACATGGTAAGCACCTCTATAAAGAAGACATAGCATAGATCAAAACACATGTAGACATCAACCTCATAGGGTGCACACATCAATCATGGCAAAAATGACAAATGAGCTCGTTCTGATAACAGACATCAGAAAACATTATGAAGCACTCTTACAACGATGATTGAGGCATCTAGATGACCTCAAATGAAAATGACGCAATGAGATGAAATGATGTACTCGTTGAGACGAACAATTTGACATATTACACGTACGAAACGGAGTTACGGATGCACATATACGGCATGACGAACATGGCATGATTACGCAAAAAAATAACAGGGACTTGGGCATTTTCGGGGGCAACCTCCAGATCTGCACGGTTTTCGATGCGGCGGCGGATCTTGCCGGAACTTCGCCGGAGTTGAAGGGGAAGGTGGCTGGAGCTGCGGGAGAGGTCGGGGAGGCCGGGAGGAGGCGGATCCGGCCGGAGGGAGGCCGAGGCGGCGGGGTCCGGGCGCGAAGGCCGGCGAGGTCGGAGGAGAGACCCGGCCTCCGGCGAGGCAGATGGCGGCGGAGCTCGGGCTGGGGAGGCGCGGCGATGGCGGCCGCGGGTGACGTGGCGTCGCGTGATTCGCCGGGGTGAGGTGGAGGCTGGACGTGTCCGGCCGTCGGCGGACATGTCCGGCGGCGCGGAGGGAGGTTGCTAGGGTTTCGGGGGGTTTGGACCGCGAATTTCGGGGGAGGGGCTAGTTTTATAGGTAGAGGGAGCTAGGAGAGTCCAAATGAGGAGCGATTTTCGGCCACGCGATCGTGATCGAATGACCGAGAGCATGGAGGGGAGTTAGATGGGTTTTGGGCCACTTTGGAAGGGGTGTTGGGCTGCAAAGAGAGAGGGGCTTAATGGTTACCCGGTTAACCATTGGAGTACCAAACGACGTCCAAATGACACGAAACTTGACAGGCAGTCTACCGGTTCTATACCAAGGCCGCTTGGCAAGGCTCGGTCCATTCCGAGAACGTTTAATACCCACTCACAAAGAGAGACGAAAGGGGAACGCCGGAGGGCATAGGAGTGCCGGATTGCAAAACGGACAACGGGGAAAAGGCTCGGATGCATGAGGCGAACACGTATGCAAAATGAAATGCACATGATGACATGATAAAATGCAACACGCAAGCAAATGACATGACAACAGCGACGAATAACTGGCTGACACCTGGCGCATCGAATCCGGGGCGTTACAAAAAGATATAAGTGAAGTTCCTAGAGCATTCTACAATTAATATAGACTAGCCAATATCCAAGCTCAAAATATATAAGTGAAGCGCACGAAGCATTCTATAAAACCATACTCAAACGATTTAAGTGAAGCACAAAGAGAAATTCTATAAGATCATACATAAAAGATATAAGTGAAGCACATGAAGTATTCCGTAAATAAATGAAGAGCTATCTCATACTAGCATGATTCTTAAAGAAAAATGAAAACACAAAGGACACAAATCATGTGAACAAAACAAAAACCGAGGTATACCAATATTTGTTGAAGAAGAAAGATGGGATGCCAACCGGGGCTTCCCCAAGCTTAGATGCTTGAGTATCCTTTGAAATATTTACTTGGGGTGCGTTGGTCATCCCCAAGCTTGAACTCTTGTCTCTCTTTATTCTTCTCACATTTGTAACTCCTCGTTCTTCAAACACTTCATTCACAAAAACTTAAACAAAAACTTGTGAGATCCGTTAGTGTAATAAAGCAAACTACCACTATAAGTTACTGTAATTAACTCATTCTTTGTTTATATTGGTTTTAAACCTACTTTATTCCAACTTCTCTATGGTTCATACCCTTACATACTAGCCATAGATGCATCAAAATAAGCAAACAACACACGAAAAATAGAATCTGTCAAGAACAGGACAGTCTGTAGTAATCTGGAAGTTTAGTAAACTTCTGTAACCCCTAAATTTATGAAATAAATTTTAAAATTTGAAAATTTTGTGCAGACGTAATGTGCAAAAAGTTTCATACCCATTTGACTTTCCAGTAAAAAATGTAAATTCATGCACTACAGCCAAAGTTTCTGTTTTTGTTCTACACATAGTAAGCAAGCAATCTTATCATACTAAAACCAAAGCTTGGCACATTATTTTTATAATACAATGGATATATACAAGGGGATAATTATTTACAGAGAAACTTCCATGAAAAATTCTGCATTGTTTCCGTGAGCATGAACACAAGTGCTCAAGGTTGACCCTCACTTCTTCAATGCATAACTTTCCAATCACTTCTCTTTTTGAAAAACTTTTTAGGCATGAGAAGCAAGTGAATATTTTTTGGTATTTTCATTCTTTTTTAAATTTTTTATGTTTCACCCACAACTAAAGAGAAACAAAAAAGGAAAAACAAAATCTACTTAGTGAAGAAAGCAAACAAGCACACACGAGAATGACAACCCCACGCTATTGCTCCCCGGCAACGGCGCCAGAAAAGAGCTTGATAATCCCCAAGTGTAGGGAATCATCGTAGCAATTTCCAATGATGGAAGTGATAAGTATGGAGTGTCGAACCCACAAGGAGCTAAAGGTAAGATCAATATTCTCTCAAGCCCTATCTTCCACTAATACGACTATACGTGCACCGAACGTTCGCTTCCAACTAGCAACGAGAAATAAAACTATGTTGTGGGTATGTAGAGGATAACTTTGCATGATATCAGAGAGCTAAAATATGAAAGTAGGTGATGTTATCATAAAGTTAGAATATATTACTAAATATTATAAATAGCGAGTGTGGAATAATGATGGATCGGTGTGCGGAATTGTCCTAGGCAATTGTTAACAAGACCGGTAATCACTATTGCAGTTTCATACGAGGGAGAGGCATAAGCTAACATACTTTCTCTACTTGAATCATATGCACTTATGATTGGAACTCTAGCAAGCGTCCGCAACTACTAAAGATCATTAAGGTAAAACCCAACCATAGCATTAAAGAATCAAGTCCTCTTTATTCCCATACGCAACAATCCCTCTTACTCGGGTTTGTGTTTCAGTCACTCACCAACCCACTATAAGCAAATCATGAACTTATTGCAACACCCTACAACAGTAATCCCTCATGCTTGCGCGACACGGAGGGCACCATAGGACAACATCAAAGTAAAACATACAACTCATACCAATCTAGACCATCAATCAACCCAAAGACAAAAGATATCTACTCAAAACATCATAGGATGGCAACACATCATTGGATCATAATATGTGGCATAAAGCACCATGTTCAAGTAGGGATTACAACGGGGTGCGGGAGAGTGGACCATGTAAAAGAGATGAGTATGGTGATGATGATGGTGATGTTGATGAAGAAGATCACCGCGGCGATGATTCCCCTCCATATGGCACTCCAGTGCCACCAAGAGAGAGGATGAGAGGTTCTGCCCCTTGTGCTTCCTCCTCCATCTCCTTCGGTGATGATGGCCCCCTCCGGAAGGGTGCCGGAGAGGGCCTAGATTGATTTCTCGTGGCTACAGAGGCTTGCGGCGGCGGTGCTGCTGATCTAGGTTATTTCCCTAAGGTTTATGTATTTATAGGAATTCTTGGCGTAGGTTTCACGTCAGGGGGGTCTCCGGAATGTCCACGAGATAGGGGGCACGCCCTAGGGGGTGGGTGCGCCCCCCACTCTTGTGGGCAGCCCGAGACTCTTGTGGCCCAAGTCCGATGCTCCGTGGTCTTCTTTTGGTCCTTCAAAAATCATCAAAAATTGGCACGTCAATTGGACTCCTTTTGGTATTCCTTTAATGTAAAACTCAAAAACAAGGAGAAAACAGAAACTTGCACTGGGCTCTAGGTTAATAGGTTAGTCCCAAAAATCATATAAAATGACATATAAATGCATATAAAACATCATAGATGGATAATATAATAGCATGAATACTTCATAAGTTATAGATACGTTGGAGACATATCACAAGGCAAGGAAGGGCGGCGACGGACGGGATGGCTTCTATTGTCGTCCCTGATAAAGTGAAGGGGCACGTAGGCAGCGCATTAAATGCGTTTGTGCTACGATGCCAGCGATAAGTATGTGCACTGTAGATGCTATCCACCTCCTGTGCGCCGTTGTGGCAACCCCTTTGACATATAATACGAGGCCCCAGGCATAGAGGATTCAGACTTTTTGCACTAGGCATGCACCATAGCTAGTTCAAGAGGTCAAGAACATAGAAATACACAGAAGCAGGGCTAGGGTTTTACGTACCAGTGCGGCCCGAACCTGGGTAAAAATCACCCGCGCTAATCACTAGACCTGCTCTTTGTGCAGCTCTCTCCCCGCCAAACATAGAAGGGATCCCCGTGATCCCATAGGTGTTCATTTCCCCGACAGAAATGAGGATGAATTCCCAGGTGGCAAGGCCATAGAACCACTCCAAAAATAAAAACAGAGCAAAAACCAGATAAATCAATGGAAAAAGAAAAGGGCCAAAAGCCAGGCTGTCACAGTATGGTTACTATGTCATTTTCGAGGAAAATAAGCTAAGTATAGGTCATTTTGGAGCTAAACCTAGGTTATTATGCCATTTTTACCTAAGTGAGCTAAATATTTTATAAATGAACTAGCTAAGCTAAGTATAGATCATTACTGAGCTATCCTAGGTAGTTATGCCATTTTTAGCTAACTAAGCATATCAAGTCATTTTGGAGGAAAAAACGGTAAGTATAGGTCATTTTATAGCTATCCTAGGTAAAATATGTCATTTTGGAGCTAAGTAAGGTTATTATGTCAGTTTTGAGGAAAATAAGCTAAGTATAGGTCATTTTGGAGCTATGGAGGTCATTTCTTAAGCTAAGTATGCATTTGTTAAGCAAAACACTTGGGAAAACTTACCATCATCAAGGAGGTGAAGGACCGGTCGGGTTTGCCCCAGTGCCAGACGAAGAAGGACCAATCGGGGTTGCACCAGTGCCATACGGAGAAGGATCGGTCGATGCTTGTCGGGAGGCATGTTGAACCAAAGATCTATTGCAATGTCTCGTTAGCATGATGCAACTGAAATGTGAATACTAGTAACTAATGACTATTCAAATGAAACTCACCATGTCCGCTATACCAATCTGGGGCATCGGCGGAGGGGTGTGACCGTTTTTCTCGCACACGGATTGCACATTTTGTTTTCACGAGTCAGTCATATTATTTAGTAATGAAACGAACATTACATGCATGATTTGGCTAATATGCAGGCGAAACTTACCATGAGGAGTCGTATAGGGCCCGGTGAGACGCGTCGTTCCGGTTCCTCTCCGCCTCCAACAGACTAGCCTTCCTCTCCTCCAACTCCCTCTCCCTCTACGCCGCCTGCCTGTTTGCCTCCGCCACAAGCTTCTAGGACCTAGCCTCGATCGCGAGCTCCATTGGCCGTGGACGAGGCCTTATCTAAGGAAGAGACCTCGTCTAGCACTTCTTGATCTCCGGGAGAGTTCTAGGACAACATATCAGTCCATCCCCAATGGCTACCGAGCCATGTTTCCTCCCGTCACCAGATAGCATCACGGGCTCTGGATCCAAAGGACTCTGACTCAGGTTGAAGTCTTGCCCTTTCGTCGCCTTCCCAAAGTCTCTGTACCTCACGATCTTGTTGTGGGAGGAGATGTTGGTGAAGCTCTCTGGATGATCAAGGTCATCCTCAGAGAATGCATTGGCCTTCTTGTACGGGGCACTATGGGCCATGCATAGAGGTCGTACAGCGGTGGCACGTCCTTCTTGTTGTGTGGCGCCTAAAAGAGAGGAACAAAATATTAGTTAAGGGCTCAAGCTAGCATGAAGAATGAAATTGCATGAATTGTGAAGCAAACCACATACCCAGTGATCCCCGTACTCAAATAGGTTGGAGATCCCTTGATGGTGTGGCACACCTTGCATTTGGGCACGTTTATCCCTGGCCTTGTTGTGGATAGCTAGCCATTGGGGAGAGCACCACTCATCCACCAACGTCTCCCAACATTCCATCCTATCCGCACACCATCTCGGGGGCACCTAAGTTAGACAAACAAAAATTTCAGCGCTACGCCTACAAAAAATAATCAAGGAAACTAAGTACAAGGCCTTAAGAATAGGTAATTACCTTCATGTACTTATCCTTAGTCAGATACTTGGTGCAACACTTCTTCTTGGCCCTCTTAATGTTAGTCGAGGCCTAGTAGTCTCGAAGAGCCTGCAACCGAGCCTCGTGCCGTAAGTTTTGAAGTAGGCGCTTGCACTCGGCTTCGAGAACCATAGCCGCGTCCGCCTCATGTCGCTCAAGACACTTGTAGAAGGTCTGCAATCAAACAAGACAATACTGATTAATACAATCACTAGGTACTATTGATTTTTAATTCAGTAAAGGAGAAATTACCAAAAACCGCCGGATCCTAATGTTGGCCACCGTCTCGCACAAGACACCGTCGACCCTCTCCTCCGGCCCAGCTCAGTACTAGTTGTGGAACCTCACCCTCACCAGACAACATGACCCACCTCGGGAAGTTGTGCTAGCAAAGTACACCAAGGACCTGGTTAGGCCCACGGACACCACGGGCATGTTTCCAACCCCTGCAGTATGACAATGCCAACACATTATATATTAAATTGAAGAAACATGAAGGCAAATGGTTAAAAATGAGTAAATGCACTTACTTCTCCCTGTTAGGCTCAATCAACCACCTCTGATCGCGGGTCGGTGACATGGGCGGGAGATTTGTACCACCATGCTGGTACACCTTCTTGCCACCTCAACCAGCTCGCCCTTGCTATAGCTATCGTCAGAAAAGGTGTCCTCGCCACCATCAGCATGGCCACTAGCCTCCGGAGTCACGTGGGACGAAGACTCTGGGACCCGAGTCTCCTGGGAGGAAGACTCTAGGACCCGAGTCTCATCGGATGAAGGCTTGGCCACCCGAGGCTCGTTGGCCCGAGGCTCATGGACCGGAGTCCGAGACGGTCCAAGTTAGATGGGTCCACCTAAGACGGAGCACTCATGTGGTCCTGAGAATTAGCTGGGTGTGGTGGCGAGGAAGGTGCAACAACCTTCCTACCTCTCCTGCCGCCACGTCCACCTCTAGCACCCCTCTTCATCTTCCCCTGACCTCTCCCAGCCAAAGAAGTAGCGCCCGCCAGTGTCTGCATACTGTCTACCAGCGCTCTCTTGACCGAAGAAGAAGCACCCCTCATTTTGTTCTTCTTCATCTTCATTTTCGTTATTTTCCTTTTTCCTCCCCACTTCTACTTTTTCTTCTTTTCTTCTTTTTTATCATCTCAAAAAATGTACTAATAACCTAAAATATACTAACCTAAAATATGACTAAATGTAAAAAAACTAACCTACAATCTACTAACCAAAAATCTACTAACCTAAAAAAAGCAACTAAACTGAATTACTAATAGTACAACCTAAATGAACTAACCTAAATCAACTAACCTAAATCAAAAAGCAGCAAGAGAAAAAAGAAAGAAAAAAGAGGGAAGAACCTCACAAGGGGGTGGCGCCAGGCTCTGGGGGGCAGCTCGACGGAGAGGCGACAGGCGGCGGGGCGCCGGGGCGGCGGGGGTCATGGGCGGCGGGAGCGGCGGGGGCGGCGGGCACGGGGATGTCAGACCGTTTTTTGTTAGGTCAATGCTCTTTGCTGTCTGCTAGCAGACGAGAAAGATCCTAGCTAGTGGGGTGGGACCGGGGGAAAAGGCTGTTAGGTTAGCCACTTTCTTTGCTGTCTACTACCAGACGGCAAAGAAAGTGGCCGATGACAAAGCTTCTATGCCGTGTGCTAGCAGATGACAAAGAGCTGGCTGACGGAAAATATCATCTTTGCCGCCACCTCTTTCTTTGTCGTCAGTTTTCTGTAAGCTGATGGCAAAGACCTTCTTTGCCGTCAGCTAGTGGACGACAATGAGCCGGCTGACAGCAAAGATCCTTATTCCAGTAGTGGCATGTGCATATCCATGGTGACAATGGGATATTCACGTGATCCCCTTAATGTATGTTTTGGTGATCAACTTGCGTTCTGTGACCTTGCGAACTTATGCCTAGGGGTTGGCACACGTTTTCATCTTGAATCTCCGGTAGAAACTTTGGGGCACTCTTTGAAGTTCTCTATGTTGGTTTAAATAGATGAATCTGAGATTGTGTGATGCATACCGTATAATCAAACCCGCGGATACTTGTGGTGACATTAGAGTATCTAGGTGACATTAGGGTTTTGGTTGATGTGTGTCTTAAGGTGTTAATTTAGTGCGAACTCTACGACTGTTTGTGACACTTATAGGAATAACCTAATAGAGCGATCAGAAAGAATAAATTTGAGGTGGTTTCGTACCCTACAATAATCTCTTCGTTTGTTCTCCGCTATTAGTGACTTTGGAGTGACTCGTTGTTGCATGTTGAGGGATAGTTATATGATCCAATTATGCTATCATTGTTGAGAGAACTCGCACTAGTGTAAGTATGAACCCTAGCCCTTGTTTCCAAACATTGCAATACCGTTTTCGCTCAATTTTGTTACTAGTTACCTTGCCGTTTTTATATTTTTAGATTACAAAAACCTATATCTACCATCCATATTACACTTGTATTACCATCTCTTCACCGAACTAGTGCACCTATACAATTTACCATTGTATTGGGTGTGTTGGGGACACAAGAGAATCTGTGTTATTTGGTTGCAGGGTTGTTTGAGAGAGACCATCTTCATCCTATGACTCCCACGGATTTATAAACCTTAGGTCATCCACTTGAGGGAAATTTTCTACTGTCCTAGAAAACTCCGCGCTTGGAGGCCCAACACGAGTCTACAAGAAGAAGGTTGCGTAGTAGACATCAAGCTCTTTTCTGGCGCCGTTGCCGGGGAGGTGAGTGCTTGAAGTTATATCTTCAGATCTTGCAATCAAATCTTTTAGTTTCTTGTTTTATCTCCACTTTAGTCTATAAAAGAAAAATGCAAAAAATAAATGGAATTGAGGTTTCCTCATATGGTTCATCTTTTTATGTCTTTCGGGAAAATGATGGAAATGAAAATTGTGGTCAAGTGTTAGAAGAAGAAGCCTATAAAATGTTTGGCACTAAATTTTTGAATGATGAGCATGATTGCAATGTTGTTAGTGTGAATTCTTTGAATATCCATGATGCTAATGATGTGCAAAGCTACAAGCTTGGGGGTGCTATGTTTGATGAAGATGATACTTTTAGTCCACCAAGTTTTGATGAGCAAATCTATTTTGATGATAGCATGCCTCCTATTTATGATGATTACATTGATGAATGTGGGTTTGGAAGGGTGTCAACTTTATATAATGATCCTACTATTTTGGAGGGTGTTGAATCTTATTGTGATAATCATGAAAGTGGATTTGGAGAAATCATGACTTTATTTAGTGATGAATCCACTATTTTGGAAGAGGTTCCAATTGATTATGAGAACAAAGTTGCTAACTATGATGATTATTGTGATGACATGTATTCTATAAAGAATAATGATAACCATAACACTTGTCATCTTGATTTTAATTTTCAATCGGACTATGCCTCACATGATAGTTATTTTGTTGAGTTTGCTCCCACTACTATTCATGAGAATAAATTTGTTTATGTGGAGAGTAATACAATTTCTATGCTTGTGCATCATGAAAATAATGCTTTATGTGATGGTTATATTGTTGAATTCATTCATGATGCTACTGAAAATTATTATGAGGGAGGAATATATGCTTGTAGGAATTGCAACAATATCAAATTTC
Organism: Triticum aestivum; assembly: GCF_018294505.1. NCBI lineage: Eukaryota > Viridiplantae > Streptophyta > Magnoliopsida > Poales > Poaceae > Triticum > Triticum aestivum. The sequence continues at coordinate 231,591,660 of NC_057804.1, read as the reverse complement.
CTCTCTATGTGTTGAAAGCTTTGAAGTTATGCTTGTTTTGTCTTCCTATGCTAGTTGATTCTTGTTCACATAATTTGTCTTCTCACAAAATCCCTATGCATAGGAAGTGGGTTAGACATAAATGTGCTAGTCATATTCTTCATGATGCTCTGTGTGTGTTTCAATTCTTATCTTTTATGTGAGCATCATTGAAATCATCATCCCTAGCTAGAAAGACATTAAAGAAAAGCGCTTGTTGGGAGACAACCCAATATTTACCCCTACTGTTTTTGTGTTCCCACATGATTAAGCTACTGTAGTAATCATGTTTTATAGCTTTTGTTTCAATAAAGTGCCAAGTAAAGCCTTTGGGATAGTGTGGATGATAGTTGACTTGATTCCGTGCAAAAACAGTAAATTTTGCTCTGAGTCCAAGAATTTTGGAAATTCACTGGAACATGATTTTGATCTGATTTTTTACAAAAGATTGATATACAAATTGTCTATGTTGTCCAAATTTTCAGAATTTTTGGAGTTACAGAAGTACGGAAAGTTTCCAGATTACTACAAACTGTTCTATTTTTGACATAGTCTGTTTTCTATATGTTGTTTGCTTATTTTGATGAATCGGTAGTATCGAAGGTTATGAACCATGGAGAAGTTGGAATACAATATATATATAACGCCAATATAAATTTAGAATGAGTTTACAATAGTACCTAAGTGGTGATTTGCTTTCTTATACTAATGGATCTCATAAGATTTTCTCCTGAGTTTTGTGTTGTGATGTTTTCAAGTCTTGGGTAAAGCTTCGATGGACTATGGAATAAGGAGTGGCAAGAGACTAAGCTTGGGGATTCCCAAGGCACCCCAAGGTAGTATTCAAGTACAACCAAGCGCCTAAGCTTGGGGATGCCCTGGATGGCATCCCCTCTTTCGTCTTTGTTCATCGGTAACTTTACTTGAGGCTATATTTTTATTCACCACATGATATGTGTTTTGCTTGGAGATTCATTTTCTTTTTTTTATATTTGCTTGATGCTATTCAGAGACATGTTTTATATCTTTTAGTTCAGTAAAAAGGTCAAGTATAGCCTTTACCATGCTTATTTTCTACCAAGTCTTTATGTTGTTGTTTGAAAACAAAAACTTTGTTGTTATGTTTTGAATATTGGTGAATAGTCAGAACATGTTAAAATCTTGAAATTTTTACACAGTAAGTTACAACAAATTTTGTACAGTGTCGTAATTTTTCAGAATTTTTGGAAATAGGGAAGTATGATTCCTCTAGCATTCTTTACAGACTTTTCTGTTTAGACAGATTGCTGTTATGTTTGAATATGTTTGCCTGTTTAATGATTCTATTTGAGGATAGGAGTATTAAATATGCAGAGGCCTTTAGTAGTTAATGTGAAATAATAATTTAGTGATTTTTACAACAGAGAATGATAATGTTTTGCATTGATTTATACTAGCTTATATTATGAGTTCTTGTTTAGTTTTGTGTGGATGAGGTTTTTAAGATTCAGGGAAACCGTGATATGAGAGGAATTAAGGAGACACAAAAGATCAAGCTTGGGAATGCCCAAGGCATCCCTAATTAATATTTCAAGAAGTCTCAAGCACCTAAGTTTGGGGATGCCCCGGTTGGCATCCCACCTTTCTTCTTCAACAAGTATCGGTCAGTTTTGGTTGAGCCTAAGTTTTTGCTTCTTCACATGATATGTGCTTTCCTTGCAATGTCATTTTATTTTGTTTTGCTTACTATTTGAATAAAATACATTAGATCTAAATTTTTTAAATGAGAGAGAGTCTTCACATAGCTAAATAATTATTTGACTACTCATTGATCTTCACTTATATCTTTTGTAGTAGTTTGTCATTTACTCTCATGCTTCACTTATATCCTATGAGTAAATGGTTAAATGAATTGAATATCATAAATCTGAAATTATATATGCTTCATATGCTTATACCTTAGGGAGTAATGACTTCACATATAAGAAGTAGAGGTGGTAAATTTATTGAAAGTTAGTAAACATTGTATTGGTCACTTGAAAAATTCATGAAAGAATATTGAAGGAAGAGAGATTTCACATATAAATATACTATCTTGGACATCTTCTATGATTGTGAGCCCCAATAATTATTTTCAAACTTGATCAAATTAGTTGAAGTTGGACAAGGAAGACAACTTAATGATCCTCCAACATGTGGTGCTTGCTTTTTAGAATCTTTTGCTAGCCAAAATTTCTATACTAAGCGGGAATACTACTTGTGCATCCAAAATCCTTTAACCAAGTTTCTTCCATGAGGGTCCACCATATCTACCTATATGCGGTATTTAACTGCCGTTCCAAGTAAATTTGCATGTGCCTAACTCTAAACCTTCAAATAATAATATGTTTTGTATGCCCAAATCGCTCATGTAGCGACTAGGGGCTATCAGTATCTTCCATGCTAGGTGGGTTATTATCATGATGAGTGTTTATTCACTTATCATTCACGAGAGAGTGGTTGGTAATTGGGATTCCCCGTCCTACAATCAAAAGATCAAAACTGAAATCACAAATAATAAACAAAACTCCCTAGGATTATTGATAGTTGGACGGTACCCGTTGTTTCGGACCAGCCGTGGAATGTGCTTGTTGGTCGAGGGGGAGTAAAAACTTTACCTTTCTGTTTGGGAACCGCCTATAATGTATCTAGTATGGAAGAGATTGGGAACTCTTGGTTGTTATGTTGACAATGAAAGCATACCTCTCAAAATTATTTTTATCTCTGTTTTAAAAGCTTCACCTCTGAAAATCCCCGCTTCCCTCTACGAATGGCCTATCTTTTACTTTTATGCAAGAGTCAGTAGTATTCCTTCTCATTCCAACCTACTCTTTAGTTGGAAAGCATCAAGTGATAGGGAAAGACCTAAGCATATATGGCCATTCAAATATATTTGATCATGAATTATTATTGTTGACAATTACCTATATGATAAGTAAGCTGGGAGGCGAAACATTAATCCCCTATATTTCCCTGTGTTCAATGGATGATATTTTTTCAAAAAATATGCTTTGAGTGGTAGCAATCATGGAAGCCTATATGATAGTTGAGTATGTGCCATTTGCTAAATCAAAGCTCTTACATAGACCCTTCCTGAAAATAAGATGAATTGCAACTGTTTGATGACTGACAACATAGTTTGTTAGTTTTCAAGAAAGTTTATGGTCTATGCTTTAACATGTGAATTGCTTGTTACTTGATCATGAGAAGTTTTATAAGATGAACTACTGTTATGATATATAATGATGCTACAAAAAGTGATTGAAATTATCATTGATCAAACTTGTGCACTTGCTAGCATTCCACATCAAAAATTCTGTTTTTATCATTTACCTACTCGAGGACGAGCAGGAACTAAGCTTGGGGATGCTTGATACGTCTCCAATGTATCTTTAATTTTTGATTGTTCCATGCTATTATATTATCAATCTTGGATATTTTATATGCATTTATATGCTATTTTATATGATTTTTGTGACTAACCTGTCGGATGTGGGGTTGCGGCAAAACCCTAAAGGTTCGAACTCTGGGGTGCGCGCGAAAATCTCTCCCCTACCGATCCACGTCCAAACGCCTCACTGAGGATCTAAGCTACACGATGAACAACACAAGGGACACAAGGTTTATACTGGTTCGGTCCACCGTTGTGGTGTAATACCCTACTCCATTTTCTGGTGTAGTGGATTGCCTCAGGGGCTGATGATGAACAGTACAAGGGGAAGAGCAGCCTCACGAGAGGTGTTCTTGGGCTGATGCGGTGAACTACTTGGGTGAGTTCGATTGCCTCTGGATCTGATGAGAACTCTCCCTTCCTACTTGAGATGCCTCTCTATGATGGTGGCTAGCCCTATTTCTAGAGGCCCTGGTCCTCTTCCTAAATATTGAGTGGGAAGGGCGCCAACAACGACCATTTTGAAGGGGAACATCTAGTACAAGTTATCCTGACTAAAGTTGGTATTCGGCTGCCAAAGGCACTGACAATGACGCCGTCTCGGCCTCCACGGTGACCACCGTCCTGCCACTCTGCTGGTCTTGGTCTCATTGCACCAAAATGGTAACCTGTGCCTGATGCCTCGGTACTCTACGCCTGTGCTTGCCCCCTTTGCACCAAAGAGGAAACAAGGACACTGCGCGGGCCGGCGCCTGCCTGGCGCCCGCCTGGTCTCGATCGTCATGGAGTGCGTCATGAGGACCTCGCGAGATACCCTTCCCTTAATCTCTCCGCCTCCTCGCGATCCTGCCTGGTGAGGCCGCTCCTGAGGAATGCTTGCGTCGTCCTCCCCGCGAGGCTTGGCCCCTCGCAAGGGTCTTGAGCTTGAGCTGATGAAGATGGGCCGTACTGGGCCACCACTTGAGCCATGCCGCAGGCCGCAGGGAAGCAAGTCTGGGGACCCCCGTTCCCAGAATGCTGACAGTAGCCCCCGGGCCCAAGGCGCGCTCTGACTTTGCTTAGCAAAGAAGCGAAGGGGCAAGTGCGGAGCACCGCGGGCCCCAACAGCCCGTGGCCTTGGGCACCGCGTGGCGGTTGATTGGACGTGGGCGTCTCCGCTTCCCCATGCTGCCCTGGCAACTCCCCGACTTGACAAGTCCCTGCATGCAGAAATGAGTCATGATTACCCGCGATCGTGGAGGCCGATGGTTGGCCTCCTCTGGACTATAAGTACGGAGTGGCGTGAGCCCTCGCAGTCCATCTCTTCTTTCTCCGCTCCTTCTTCCTCGCCCTTCCTTCATCTTGATGCCAATGGCGCCGATCCGCCGGTTCTCAGCCGAGGAGAAAGGAAAGCCCCCCTGAGAGGGCACCGATCCACTCCCACCAAAGAAGCGACCGGTCCTCGGCCACCGCGACGAGGTCTCTCATCAGGAGATGTCGAGGCCTTGGTTGCCGCATCGGGTGCTGCCCTGAAAATGATGACGGCGACGGGGTTCTTAGCCTCGGCGACGACCTTGATGAAGACGAAGGCGGGCCCGTGCCTGGCGGCGTCCGCAGCTCACCAAGATTCGGCGGCTCCCCGTCTAATGACAGCTCCTCCAGCGGCGACCGTGATCAACCACCGCGCCGGCAAGCTTGCTTCGAGGGGGTGGTGGGTCATCCTGCCGTCGCGCCTCGGTGAAGGGTGAGGAGGGGTCTGATTGAGCTCCGGAGGGCAGTGCGGATCCCCCTCCACGAGCCGTCGCCGGGCAAGCCGCGTTTATTTTGTTTTTCTCCTTTTCCTTCATAGAGGGTGATAGAGAGAGAGAGAGAGAGAGAGAGAAAGAGAGAGAGAGGCTCCTGCCTGAGGCCTCGTCGAGCGTCTTGAGGCCGGCAAAAAATTAGCCAGAGTGATAGCTTCCGAACCCTAGTCGTGAGGGTGACCGGCTCGGGTCCCGTGTTCGTGTCGCGATGCCCGTGGGGCATGGACCGGGAGGAGTTCTCCCGCTGTGAACTTGAGTAGGGAAGCCTCACGAAATTAGGTCAGAAGATACTCGCGAGGGCGCCCGCGCAGCTCCCTCGCGGGGTTTGCGAAAGAGAAGATGAGTCAGGCGAGCAACAAAGACAAAGAATCACGGGCCGGGGACGGCAAACAACACTAAAAGCAACTCCAATAAAGTTTCAAACAAGGGTGAACAAGCCAACTGCAGAAAGCAAATGAAAAGCCGCATCCGGCACCTAATCTAGTCTTCGACGTCTTCTCACTAGTGCGGAGCTAAGTGCTGCCACTAGGCATGGGCGGGAGCCCCCGAGGCCCGAGGCCGGCACTCCGAAGACTCCGGGGCGTGTACAGCCCCAACTCATTATTACGTGAGAGTGTCACGGGTGGCGAGTGGCCTTCTTCACAGGCACCGGGCCTTTTCTTGGGGGCGATGAGCTTCACAGGCACTGGGCCTTCTTCACAGGCACTGGGCCTTTCCTTGGGACGATGAGCTTCACAGGCACTGGGCCTTCTTCCCAGGCACCGGGCCTTTCCTTGGGATGACGAGCTTCACAGGCGCCGGGCCTTCTTTATAGGCACCGGGCCTTACTTCAAGGGTAAAATCTCTGGAGGTGCTGAAAGTTCCACGCGTTCGGGATGGGAACCCCCTCCTGGGTCTCCAAGCGCGCGACGCCAGGTCTAGAAACATGAACAACCTTGAATGGGCCCTCCCACATGGGCGAGAGCTTGTGCAGCCCCTCCCTGCAGAGCACCCGCCTGAGCATGAGGTCACCTACCTCGAGAGTCCTGGGGCGGATGTGGCGGCAATGGTACCGCCGCAGCGCCTGCTGGTATCTGGCCGCTCGAAGCACGGCCTCCCGATGGTGTTCCTCCCCCAGCACGAGATCCATCCCCCACATGGCATCCTGCTGCGCTTCGTCAAACGCCAGGACCCGCGCGGAGCGACGCCTGACCTCATGAGGGAGGACCGCCTCTGCTCCGTAGACGAGGAAGAATGGGATTTCGCCGGTTGACTTGGTAGCGGTTGTCGCATGGACCACAACACGTACTGGAGCTCGTCGTACCAGCCCCTGTCGTAGGCCTCCAGCTTCTTCTTGAAGGTCCTGGTTTTGAGGCCCTTTAGGACCTCTACATTAGCGCGTTCGGCCTGGCCGTTGCTCCGAGGGTGTGCCACCGAAGCGTAGCATATCTGCGTTCCAAGGTTAGCACGATATGTTTTGAAGAGATTTCTGGTGAACTACGAACCTTTGTCGGTGATGATGCAGTGAGGCACCCCAAACTGGCTCACGAGGCCCTTGATGAACTTGACTGCTGAACCAGCTGGGATGGTGCGGACAGCTTCCACCACCGCCCACTTGGTGAACTTGTCAATGGTGACGTAGAGGTAGCGATAGCCCCCTGGTGCCCGAGGAAACGGGCCCAAAATGTCCTGCCCCCAAACCACGAACGTCCATGAGAGTGGAATGGTCTGCAGGCCTTGAGCTGGCTGATGAATCTACTTGGCGTGGAATTGACAAGCTTCACAAGCCTTCACCAGCTCGATTGCGTCGTTGAGTGTTGTAGGCCAATAGAATCTGCTGCGAAACGCCTTGCCAACGAGGAGTAGAGCCCACAGTCTCCTCCGTGAATGTCTGCCAGCAACTCCTTCGCTGGAGATGCAACGCAGGGAAACATCATTTGGCCGCTTCTGGTATAGCTCTCCATCTCGGATGCAGTAGGCCGTGGCCTGCCGCGCCACGCGTTCCGCATCCTCATCCTTCTCTGGCAGAGTCCCTTGCATCAGGTAATCCTTGAGCTCCGTAGTCCAACATCCCTCCTGAGGCTCTAGCGCCTAGAGCAATCGTGCTCCTGAGGTCAGGCCACAGGCCGGAGCTCCTAAGGCAAGTGGCTGAGGGAGTTCCTCCCGATGCTGCGCTGTACTTGATAGTGACGGTGCTGCTGAGGGCTTGAAGAATCGTTCCTCAAAGACGCCAGGCTCTTGAGGTAGCCGCCTGGACGCCCTCCTAGCGATGTCATCAGCCTCTTGATTGGTGCCACGGGGCACATGCTGCAACTCCAACCCCCAAAACTGCTTTTCCATTCTGCGGACCTCCGCGAGATATGCTTCCATGTGCTCGTCCTTCGGCTCGTACACCTTGTTGGAGAAGTTGACGAGGAGCTGCGAATCACCCTTGATGATGAGGCACTTTACCCCCAAGGCCGCTGCGGCCTTCAAACCTGCTATCAGGCCCTCATATTCTTCTATTTTGTTGGAGACCTTCTCTCCATGTTGGAAACAGAGCTATACGGCGTAATAGAGCTTGTCCTGAGTGGGAGATATAAGCACTGCACCAGCCCCCGCGCCATGTCGCGAGAATGCTCCGTCGAAGTACATGACCCAGCCGTCCGGCGCCTCACTTCCTGGGGAAAGTGACCGATCTTCGCATGCTTCGAGCCCTGGCGCCTCTGTCCATTCTGCCCCAAAATCTGCAAGTGCGGCTCCTTTGACAACTCTCGTCGTGCTGAATTCCAACTGAAACGCTTGGAGCTCGATGTTCCATTCGGCGACTCTTCCCGCTGAGTTGGGACTCCTGAGTACCCTTTCCAATGGATATGCCGAGACGACCTTGATGGGGTGACCTTGGAAGTAGTGCCGTAGCTTGCGCGAGGCCACTAATAGTGTGAGCAAGAGCTTCTGAGGCACGGGGTATCATGCTCGCATCCCGCAGCACCGTGCTAACGAAATACACTGGATGCCCGATGAGGGTAGGCGTGCTGGCGAGGTCGGTGCCCTCCAAATGGTCAGGCGCCTCTTGAGACGATGGAGCCGCCAGCCCCTGGCTGCCTGGTGCGGCCTCTTCAGCCCTCGGGGCGTCCCCTTGTTGAGGCTGGCCTCCAACTGTTGCGGCCATGGGCTTCGCGAGGCCTTCTTGGTCTTGCGCTGCCGTGGTCGGGTTCGTCCCCGGTCGTGGGGCAGCTTTGCCTGGCACTCCTCCCGTACCGCCACTAGAGCTGCACTGGCGGAGTAGGGTGTGGCAGCGAGGTAGAGCACCAAGGGATCCCGAGGGCATGGAGCCACCATCACCGGAGGGCTGGTCAGGTACTTCTTGAGGTCTTGGAACACTTTGTCAGCGTCTTGAGTCCATTCGAGCGGGCCCTTCTTCTTCATCAGCTTGAAAAAGGGCAGGGCACATTCCCCCAACTTGGAGATGAAACGCCCTAATGCGGTCACTCGCCCAGTGAGCTTCTACATTTCCCTGAGGGTTTGTGGTGCACTCATGTCTTCGACTTCCTTGACCTTCTCCTGGTTAGCCTCTATGCCTCTGTGGGACACAAGGAAGCCCAGAAGCTTGCCAAAAGGAACTCCGAACACGCACTTGTCCGGGTTGAGCCGCAGGTCCACCTCGCAAAGGCTCGCGAAGGTTTCTTCCAGGTCCTATATCAGGGTTTTAGCCTCCCGAGACTTCACCATGATGTCGTCGACGTATGCCTCGGCGTTTCTCCGGAGCTGTCGGCCCAAGGCGATATGCATCACTCGCTGAAAGGTTGCGCCTGCGTTGCGAAACCCGAATGACATGCAGGTGTAGCAGTACACCCCGCACGGGGTCAGGAAGGCCGTTTTCTCCACGTCTTCTACCGCCATATTGATTTGGTGATAGCCAGAGAAGGCATCCAGGAAGCACAGCAGGTCGCACTCGGTGGTGGAATCAACGATCTGGTCAATGCGGGGGAGCGGGAACGGGTCTTGAGGGCAGGCTCTGTTGAGGTTGGTGAAGTCGACGCACATGCGCTCCTTTCCCCCCTTCTTTGGCACAACAACAAGGTTGTCCAGCCATTCAGGATAGCGAACTTCGCGAATGACACCCGCAGCTTCAAGCTTACGGGTTTCTTGGACGATGAAGGCCTGCTTCTCGGTGGACTACCGTCTTGCCTTCTGCTTCACTGGGTGCATGTTTGGGCACATGTTCAGATGATGCTCAATCACCTCCCTTGGAACCCCAGCTAGCTGCTTGGGTTCCCACGTGAACACCTCCTTGTTCGCGTGCAGGAATCTCACCAAGCCCTCCTCTTGTTCGGGGTTGAGATTGGCGCCTATGGTGAAAGTGGCGCCGGAGGATCCATCCTCATCGACTGGCACTTGCTTGGTCTCCGCCTTGTCTTGGGTGAACAACTGCTTCTTCTTGGTTGGCGCAGCCCCCTTGGCTTCGAGGGTGCCAGCGCTGGCGGGTCGTGCCATGGCGGCCGCCTTGAAGGCGAGCCTAAGCGCCTGCAGGGCATCTTTCGTTTCTCCAGGCACGGTGAGGACGCCGCTGCTCCCGGGCATCTTCATGAGGTTGTAAGTCGGGTGAGTCGCTGCCATGAACTGGGCCAAGGCAGGGTAGCCGAGGATGGAGTTGTACGGGAGGCTGATGGGGGCGATGTCAAAGTTGACCAGCTCCGTCCGAAAGTTGTCGTGGGTGCCAAAGGTCACCGGGAGGCGGATCTGTCCCAGGGAGCCGGTGGAACTGCCTCCGACGCCCGAGAAGGGCTTGCTGGGCTGAAGTCGCTCCAGCGGCATGTGGAGGAGGTTGAAGGCCTCCATCGAGAGCATGTTGAGGCCGGCGCCGCTGTCGATGAGGGTCCTGGTGACATCCACCTGGTAGATGGTGGTGGTGCATAGCATCGGGAGAGCGCCCGAGCAGGCGGTGTTGGAGGGGTGGTCGTCCGAGCTGAAGGTCAAGTCGGCCTTGGGTGCCACCCATCCCGAGGGGACTTCGCGGCGCTTGAAGGCGGCGCCGATCTGGCGGACGAACGACTTGATGTGGCGGCTCAAGGGTAGGGCTTGCAAGCCGCCCTGGAGAGCTGCGACGACCGGGGGCGCCGGTGCAGCATAATGGGCGAGGAAGAGGCTGCGCAGCTCCTCCCAAGAGGCCACCAAAGCCGCTGGCAGGTGGAGCAACCACATGCGCGGGACGCCGGTGAGGACCATGGGCAACCAGTTAGCCATGACGCTGTTGTCGCCCCTGGCCTTGAGGACGGCCTCCTCATATGCAACCAGGAAAGCTAGCAGATCTGCCGCACCGTCGTAGCGCGGCGGCATGTCTGGCCTGAACTTGTTCAGCCACTGCACCTGCCGCAAGGTAGGGGCCAAGGCTCGGAGCCCCCTCACCCCAGTGCCGGTGTCGGTAGCCGGACCAGGTGGCGCGTTGTCCGCCATCAGGACAAAGCGCGGTGTTGATGAAGAGCGGGTAGATGGAAGGGTGATCTCCGATGCACCCCTACCTGGCGCGCCAAATGTCGGATGTGGGGTTCTGGCAAAACCCTTAAGGTTCGAACTCTGGGGTTCGCTGAAGATCTAAGCTACACGATGAATAACAGAAGGGACATAAGGTTTATACTGGTTCGGGCCACCGTTGTGGTGTAGTACCCTACTCCAGTGTGTGGTGTAGTGGATTGCCTTAGGGGCTGATGATGAACAGTACAAGGGGAAGAGCAGCCTCAGGAGAGGTGTTCTTGGGCTGATGCAGTGAACTACTTGGGTGAGTTCGATCGCCTCTGGATCTGATGAGAACTCTCCCTTCCTACTTGAGATGCCTCTCTATGGTGGTGGCTAGCCTTATTTATAGAGGCCCTGGTCCTCTTGCCAAATATTGAGCGGGAAGGGCGCGAACAATGGCCATTTCGAAGGGGAACATCTAGTACAAGTTATCCTGACTAAAGTTGGTCTTCGGCTACCAAAGGCACTAGCGATGACACTGTCTCGGGCTCCACGGTGAGCTCCGTCCTGCCACTCTACTGGTCTTGGTCTCGTTGCACCGAAAAGGTAACCTTTGCCTGATGCCTTGGTACTCCACGCCTGTGCTTGCCCCCTTTGCACCAAAGAGGAAACAAGGACACTGCGCGGGCCGGCGCCAGCCTGGTCTCGATCGTCATGGATTGTGTCACAAGCACCTCACGAGGTACCCTTGCCTTGATCTCTCCTCCTTCTCGCGATCCTGCCTGGTGAGGCCGCTCCTGAGGAAGCCTTGCGTCATCCGCCCCGCGAGGCTTGGCCCCTTGCGAGGGTCTTAAGCTTGAGCTGATGTAGATGGGCCATACTGGGCCACCACTTGAGCCACGCCGCAGGCCGCAGGCAGGCAAGTCTGGGGACCCCCGTTCCCAGAACGCCGACATAACCTATTAACCTAGAGCGCATTGCGAGTTGCTGTTTTTTTTCTTGTTTTTGAGTTTTACAGAAAAGGAATACCAAACGGAGTCCAAATGACCTGAAAATTTACGGTGATTTTTTTGGACCAGAAGAAGGCCTCGAATTAAAAGATTTGTGCCAGAAGAGTCCCGAGTCAACCACAAGGGTGGATGCCGCGCCCTACCCCCCGGGAGGGTGCTCCATTCTTGTTGTTGACTCGTGGACCCTCCTGATGTGAAACCGACGCCAAAAATTACTATAAATACAGAAACCCCCGAAAAGAAACCTAGATCGCGAGTTCCGCCGCTGCAAGCCTCTGTAGACACGAAAAACCTCTTGGGGCCTGTTGTCACACCCTGCCAGAGGGGGAAACCATCACCAGCGGCCATGTTCATCATCCCAGCGCTCTCCATGACAAGGAGGGAGTAGTTCACCCTCGGGGATGAGGGTATGTACCTGTAGCTATGTGTTTGATCTCTCTCTTGTGTTCTTAATTTGACACGATATTAATGTACCGCGAGCTTTGCTATTAGAGTTGGATCTTATGATGTTTCTCCCCCTCTACCTTCTTGTATTGGATTGAGTTTTCCCTTTGAAGTTATCTTATCGGATTGTGTCTTTAAGGATTTGAGAACACTTGATGTATGTCTTGCATGTGCTTATTTGTGGTGACAATGGGATATTCACGTGATCCACTTGATGTATGTTTTGGTGGTTGATACATCTCCAACGTATCTATAATTTTTGATTGTTCCATGCTATTATATTACCTGTTTTGGATGTTTATGGGCTTTACTTTACACTTTTATATCATTTTTGGGACTAACCTACTAACTGGAGGCCCAGACCAAATTGCTGTTTTTTTACCTATTTTAGTGTTTCAAATAAAAGGAATATCAAACGGAGTCCAAACGGAATGAAACCTTCGGGAGCGATCTTTTTGGAACAAATGCAATCCAGGGGACTTGGAGTGGACGTCAAGCAACAGAGGAGGTGGCCACGAGGGTGCCTGGCGCGCCCCCACCCTCGTGGGCCCCTTGAGCGTCCACCGACCTACTTCTTTCTTCTATATATATCCACGTACCCCGAAAACATCCACGAGCACCACGAAAAACTATTTCCACCGCCGCAACCTTCTGTATCCGTGAGATCCCATCCTGGAGCCTTCGTCGGCTAACCACCGGAGGGGGAATCGACCACAGAGGGCCTCTACATCATCTCCAAGGCCTCTCCTATGAGTTGTGAGTAGTTTACCATAGATCTTTGGGTTCATATTTATTAGCTAGATGGCTTCTTCTCTCTCTTTGAATCTTAATACAAACTTCTCCTCGATTTTCTTGGACATCTATTCGATGTAACTCTTTTTGCGGTATGTTTGTCGAGATCCGATGAATTGTTGGTTTAAGATCAAGTTTATCCATTAGAAATATTTGAATCTCCTCTGAATTCTTTTATGTGTGATTATGTTATCTTTGCAAGTCTCTTTGAATTATCAGTTTGGTTTGGCCTACTAGATTGATCTTTCTTGCAATGGGAGAAGTGCTTCGCTTTGGGTTCAATCTTGTGGTGTCCTTTCCTAGTGACAGCAGGGGCAGCAAGGCACGTATTGTATTGTTGCCATCGATGATAAAAATATGTGGTTTATATCATATTGCATGAGTTTATCCCTCTACATCATGTCATCTTTCTTAATGCGTTACTCTATTCTTCATGAACTTAATACTCTAGATGCAGGAAGGAGTCGGTCGATGTGTGGAGTAATAGTAGTAGATGCAGAATCATTTCAATCTACTTGTCACGGACGTGATGCCTATATACATGATCATGCCTAGATAATCTCATAACTATGCGCTTTTTTATCAATTGCTCGACAGTAATTTGCTCACTCACCGTAATACTTATGCTATCTTGAGAGAGGCCACTAGTGAAGCCTATGGCCCCTGGGTCTATCTTTTATCATATAAGTTTTCCATTTACTTTCATTTGCATCTTTTATTTTCCAATCTATATCATAAAAGTACCAAAAATATTTATCTTATCATATTATCTCTATCAGATCTCACTTTCACAAGTGGCCATGAAGGGATTGACAACCCCTTTATTGTGTTGGTTGCGAGGTTCTTGTCTGTTTGTGTAGGTGCGTGGGACTTCTAAGGAGCCTCGTACTGGATTGATACCTTGGTTCTCAAAAACTGAGGGAAATACTTATGCTACTATTACTGCATCACCCTTTCCTCTTCAAGGAAAACCAACGCAAGCTCAAGACGTAGCAAGAAGGATTTCTGGCGCCGTTGCCGGGGAGGTCTTCACTCAAGTCAAGACATACCAAGTACCCATCACAAACTCATCTCCCTCGCATTACATTATTTGCTGTTTGCCTCTCGTTTTCCTCTCCCCCACTTCACCCTTGCCGTTTTATTCGCCCTCTCTTTCCCAATCTCCTCTATCTTTCGCTTGCCTTTTTGTTTGCTTGTGTGTGTCACGATGGCACAAGATAATACAAAATTGTGTGACTTTTCCAATACCAATAACAATGATTTCCTTAGTACTCCGATTGATCCTCTTAATGATGTTGAGTCTTGTGAAATCAATGCTGCTTTGCTGAATCTTGTTATGAAAGATCAATTCTCCGGCCTTCCTAGTGAAGATGCCTCTACCCATCTAAACAACTTTGTTGATTTGTGTGAGATGCAAAAATATACGGATAATGATATTTTTAAATTGAAGTAATTTCCATTTTCACTTAGAGATCGTGCTAAAATTTGGTTGTCGTCTTTGCCTAAGAATAGTATTGATTCATGGAACAAGTGCAAAGATGCTTTTATCTCTAAGTATTTTCCTCCCGCTAAGATCATCTCTCTTAGGAACGATATTATGAATTTTAAACAACTTGATCATGAGCATGTTGCCCAATCTTGGGAAAGAATGAAATTAATGATTCGCAATTGCCCTACTCATGGTTTGAATTTATGGATGATCATACAAAACTTTTATGCCGGATTGAATTTTGCTTCTAGAAATCTTTTAGATTCGGCCGCGGGAGGCACTTTTATGGAAATCACCTTAGGAGAACCTACTAAACTACTTGATAACATTATGGCTAATTATTCTCAATGGCACACCGAAATATCTACTAGTAAAAAAGTGCATGCTATAGAAGAAATTAATGTTTTGATTGGAAAGATGGATGAACTTATGAAATTGTTTGCTACTTAGAGTGCTCCTATTGATCCCAATGATATGCCTTTGTCTACTTTGATTGATAAAGGTAATGAATCTACTGATGTGAATTTTGTTGGTAGGAATAATTTTGGTAACAATGCTTATAGAGGAAACTTTAATCCTAGACCATTCCCTAGTAATTCCTCTAATATTTATGGTAATTACTACAACAACTCTTATGGAAATTTTAATAAGATGCCCTCTAATTTTCAGAATAGCATGAAAGAATTTATGATCTCTCAAAAGAATTTTAATGCTTTGCTTGAAGAAAAATTGCTTAAAGTTGATGATTTGGCTAGGAACGTTGATAGGCTTTCGCTTGATGTTGATTCTTTGAAACTTAGATCTACTCCACCTAAGCATGATATCAATGAGTCTCTAAAAGCCATGAGAATTTCCATTTATGAGTGGAAAGAAAGAACCGCTAGGTTGCATGTTAAGAAAGATTGCTTTGTAAAAGCGTGTTCTTCTAGTTTCCATGAAAATAATGATGAAGATCTAAAAGTTATTGATGTGTCCCCTATTAAATCCTTGTTTTGCAATATGAATCTTGATAATGATGGGACTGGAGATGAGTCAACTTTAGTTAAAGGGCATCCCAATGATTTGGAGTTTTTAGATCTTGATGCTAAATTTGGTAAAAGTGGGATTTGAGAGGTCAAGACTTTAAATAGCATTGAACCCACTATCTTGGATTTCAAGGAATTTAATTATGATAATTGTTCTTTAATAGATTGTATTTCCTTGTTGCAATCTGTGTTCAATTCTCCTCATGCTTATAGTCAAAATAAAGCTTTTACAAAACATATTGTTGATGCCTTGATGCAATCTTATGAAGAAAAACTTAATTTGGAAGTTTCTATACCTAGAAAACTTTATGATGAATGGGAACCCACTATAAATATTAAAATTAAATATCATGAGTGCTATGCTCTGTGTGATTTGGGTGCTAGTGTTTCCATGATTTCGAAAACTTTATGTGATATTCTAGGTTTCCATGATCTTGATGATTGCTCTTTAAATTTGCACCTTGCAGATTCCACCATTAAGAAACCTATGGGAAGGATCAATGATGTTCTTATTGTTCCAAATAGGAATTATGTGCCCATAGATTTTATTGTTCTTGATATAGATTGCAATCTTTCATGTCCTATTATTCTTGGTAGACCTTTCCTTAGAACGATTGGTGCAATTATTGATATGAAGGGAATATTAGATTCCAATTTCCATTAAGGAAAGGCATGGAACACTTCCCTAGAAAGAAAGTTAAATTACCGTATGAATCTATCATGCGAGCTACTTATGAATTGAATGCTAAAGATGGCACTACTTAGATCTATCCTCGCTTTTATGCCTAGCTTGGGGCGTTAAACAATAGCGCTTGTTGGGAGGCAACCCAATTTTATTTTTGTTTCTTGCTTTTTGCTTCTGTTTAGTAATAAATATTTCATCTAGGTTCTCTTTAGATATGTTTCCATGTTTTAATTAGTGTTTGTGCCAAGTAGAACCTGTAGGCTGCACAGTTTTAATTATTGCTGCATCACCCTTTCCTCTTCAAGGAAAACAAATGCAAGCTCAAGACATAGCAGTGGTCAACTTTTGGGTTCTATGACCTTGTGAATTCATGCATAGGGGTTGGCACACGTTTTCATCTTGACTCTCTGGTAGAAACATTAGGGCACTCTTTGAAGTTCTCTGTGTTGGTTTGAATAGATGAATCTAAGATTGTGTGATGCATTTCGTATAATCAAACCCGCGTATACTTGTGGTGACATTGGAGTATCTAGGTGACATTACGGTTTTGATTGATGTGTGTCTTAAGGTATTATTTTAGTACGAACTCTTGGGCTGTTTGTAACACTTATAGGAATAGCCCAATAGATCGATCAGAAAGAATAACTTTGAGGTGGTTTCGTACCCTACAATAATCTCTTCACTTCTTCTCCGCTATTAGTGACTTTGGAGTGACTCTTTGTTGCACGTCGAGGGACAGTTATATGATCAAATTATGTTATCATCGTTGAGAGAACTTGCACTAGTGAAAGTATGAACCCTAGGCCTTGTTTCCAAACATTGCAATACCGTTTTCGCTCACTTTTGTTACTAGTTACCTTGCAATTTTTATATTTTCAGATTACAAAAACCTATATCTACCATCCATATTGTACTTGTATCACCATCTCTTCACCGAACTAGTGCACCTATACAATTTACCATTGTATTGGGTGTGTTGGGGACACAAGAGACTCTTTGTTATTTGGTTGCAGGGTTGTTTGAGAGACACCATCTTCATCCTACGCCTCCCACGGATTGATAAACCTTAGGTCATCCATTTGAGGGAAATTTGCTACTGTCGTACAAAACTCTGCGCTTGGAGGCTCAACACGAGTCTACAAGAAGAAGGTTGCATAGTAGACATCAGACGGCCGAAGCCCAGGCTTGGGAAGACGCGCGCATAGCCACGCTGGCTGAACGTGCGCGTTTGGAGGATGCCTAGAAGTCACTCGACGATTGCGCTCTTAAACCGCCCCCTAATCCCAATCGATAGCAGCGGCAGCTATTCCCGAGTGGATCCAAAATGTGTATCATGTATTCCGCACTCCGATTCAGAATGTTGCAGCTGCTGCATGTATTGCAGATTCCAGTCAGCCATCCCGATCCGAAGCAGGAGAAGGTCTTTGGTAGATCTGTGTGTTGCTCATAGTGGCTGTGGAACAGAATTTAGTCGTTTCCCAGTCGCGCAACATAATTCACAACAGATCAGTAAGGGCCGACACAGTTCAGTTGGCACACAATGCAAGATCGCCTCTGCGGCATGGTGATCGTGGTTATCACCAAGATCAGTACCAACATCAAGGCCATGGGCAGTTTGCTCCTCGATATCACAATGATGACCGCCGTCGAGTGCCATCGCCCCTCCTGAGGGGTGGTTCATACGCGCCCCCGCGTTATGACAACAAGCGCCCCTACGGTGACGAGCAAAGAGAGCCAGTCGACCCCAGAGAGCCTGGATTCAATGCGACGTCACTCCTCGTACAAGGCCTAGTTGACAGAGGCAGAGCTCATTGATAGGGCTTGTATAGAGATGGTCCGAGTGGAAGTGGTGTGTTTGTCTTCGGACCCGAGTGTTTCACCAGGGCCATACAAGAAGTAGAGATAGCACCCAACTTTAGGTTGGACACAGGAGTGAACAAGTACACTTGAGAGTCAAAGCCAGATACATCACTACAAAAAATACACTTCCGTGATGATGCGTGTTTTTCATAGTAGGTCACGTTTTATGTCATGCATGTACATCCATGACGATTTTATGGCAGAATCAAGATAGTCATACCTGTGGTGTTGTAGAAGTGTTCCTTGACATTACGATGATTATCATCACAGAAGTGTGCACTTCCATGACGATAAATCATGCGTCATAGAAGTGCTTTCGTCAAAGGTAACCGACACATGGCATCCACCATAACGGGTCATCGTAAAGCTACTAGGTTCCGGTTTGGATCCGATAACCCGTTAACAGCCAAGACCAATGTGGATTTTCCACGTGTAATATTCTCATTCGCCCATAGATCCACGTGTCGGCCCAACGATCGGGCAGTTGTCATCCAGCAAATGAACGGGACGTTCCTATGGTACGTCGACACATGTCTCGGCCAAACAGTGGCCCATCCAGGTTAAAAGGCCGGGCCTATCAAAATGAGCGGGCCGGCCATTAGCAGCCTACTTGAGTCAGGCCCATTCACAAGCACGACCCATATGTGTTACACAACATCAACCCATTCTAGATTTGACAATTTCTAGCCCATCATCAGTTCCAGTCGTTAACAGCCCGCTACGTCTTTGGGCCCAATTACGGCCGAAGCTTCTTTCGGCTTGTTAGCTGCCATCATCAGTTCCAGCCCGTTAACAACCCCAAATGCCTTTCGGCCTTTTCTTAGCCCATTCTGCAGTTGGGCCAACTTCTACCCCGTTGTGACTTTAGGCCTGTCCTTGGCCCATTCGGCAAATGGGCCAATTCCTAGCCCATTTTATCTTTGGGCGTGTTAACGGCCCTCACAATAATTTGGCCCATGACTGTGAAACCTAATTTTGGGTCCATTAGCGGCCCATGTTCCGCAGGGCAAAATTTCAGGCCGACGCGACTTTTGGCCTGTTAAAAGCCTAGTTTGCCAATTGGGCCGCCGCTCGCCCCAAACACTTTCGTCCTCTTACTGGCTCGTAAAGTAAAAGGGCCGAGACAAAATTGACATTTATTTTGGCCTGCTAGAGGCCCTCGGGCCATTCCCATTTATACGGGCCTATCGATCTTTCAGCCAGTTAATTAACGACCTACTAAGAACCATTGTTACGGTGGGCCACATCATATGGGATCCATTAAATATTATTTTGACTAGCCCAATTAAGGCCTGCTTAGACTACACATGTTTGTTTGTTCGGGTGGTGTCTAGGAAATGTTTGGGCGTGCTGGCCCCCGTTTCAATGATATAGCATATTCATAGAATTATCCTACTCTATACAATCGCCTCTAAAAAACATACACTATACAATAATGAGACTAAAGCATAGAAACATAGAATACTCCTACACTATACAATAAAGAAATTACAACCGATTATACCCACTGGGCATTATAGTTCGGCACTAGTGATAATAAAGCATACACAAACAGGACATTACATACACTAGGCAAATAATGCTCATACATCATGGACACGTATCAACAGAACTTACCATTTGAACTATAATCTCTTCAGAAAATAGGATTGGCCGGATTCAGATAGCACAATTTTCAGTCTGCAAAATCTCCAATTCCTTGGTGGTTACCTCAGTGTCTCATCTCATTTTTTGACTCTTGCATCTGATACCTTCAAGTCCAGTGTTAACTTGTTGATTGCACGTTGAGAATCATGTACACGTTGTCTTGACACCTCTAGTTGATGCTCGAGAAGATCAGCATATTCCAATTCCAATCCATAATCATTTGGTAACGGCCATGCCACACTTCTTGCAAATCTTTCTGTTGATGCCACTTCATGCTGAAATGTTTCTGTAAGTACAGATGACTAGGGCAAAAATGTAGTTACAACAGTGAAGCTAGCAAGACACACTATTTTGTACATGGAAAAACAGGACTGACAATAATGTTACACGTCATGAAGCATAAGCAGGTGATATTTTAAAAACTATAAAAATGGTAGCCTGTGCAGCCCGCATGCAGAAATCTCTCTTAGCTCACTAGAGGAGCATGATGTTGGGGCCAAATCCAAAGCACAGACAGGTTACAAATTTAGATAGCACGTTGCGTATATGCAAGCAGTTGGCCATTCTGTATTTCAACTAAAGTCTTAGGGAGCATAATGAATAGCAGAGGGATTCATACAATTCTACTACATCAAGAAAAACCACTACTAGGAAAAGGCCTGCTAGTGGCGCACCTATTTTGGCTACTAATGGCGCACTACAGGTGCGCCACTAGCATCACACCATTAGTAATTAATACTAATGGTGCACCCCTAGTGCGCCATTAGTATACCAGATACTAATGGCGCACCAGGGTGTGCGCCATTAGTATATCACACGGTGCGCCATTAGTATCCCTCCCAGGGGGCCATATTTACCCATGTGCTCTGGCTTACTAATGGCACACTTGTTGATGATGCGCCACTACTGTGCTTTTTGCAGTGCGCCACTAAAGTGCTGAGTGGTGCACCACTAGTATGAATATTAGGGATTTTTTCTTTTCTGATATTTGCACAGGTTACAAAACATATTACTGCACAGAATATAGAGAGCACAACATATAAACAACAGATTTATTGAATACAATAGAAGATTAGTCTCCGAATACAATTCATCATATTAGTCTCCAAATTTAAAATACCGAACAAAGTTAGAACATTACAAGTTTCGAGACCGCGAGTAGCGAGTTTGTCTTCACATTACAAGTTGATATCGATCATCTAAACTACCATCACATAGAAGAGAGCTGCGGTCATCACGATGAGCATAATCGCGATGAAACTGGTCTTCATCCGGTCCCTCCAACGCTCCCTCCTCTCCCCCGCTAGATAGCGCACGTATCTAACTTCTGCCTCCGCCCTTGTGGTGTACCCTTTGTAACTGTTACCGCTGAAACGGTGAACCTGTCTCCGACACTCCTCCTAGTCATCGTAGACTCCGTGAACCTTACCCTTGTACACGACATACGACGGCATCTCTATGCACTAGCCGAACAAACCTTTAGTAGCAATTCACAGATAATACATAAGCAATATATAAGTATGCAACAAAAGGATCGGAAGAGAAAAGCAACACATTAATAGCACGATTCATGGTCCTACTAATAAATAGCATCGATTACATATAAGTTGAACGACTGTCCAAACCAAAGAGACATACAAGTTCATTAAAGTTTAATATTACAACATGAGCCAATCGACATTTCAGAACTACATAGCATCACTACTTTCGACTCGACTCAGGGACCGGAGCATGGATGAAGCCGCCGTCTTTTGTGATGGTCATGAAATCACGGGCGTTGTCAGCCTGCAATTGTAGCGTTGTTTCTATCTCACTGTTGGACGGTTGATATCTGAGGTAGAACTGCCCCGAGGTACGAAGGACATCTTGATGGATGATTTCCGCAAACTCCGACTGGATGCGATAGAATTCTTGTCTGATGTCCGCGTCCTGGATTGCCGACAAGCGTGTGGCCCAATTTTTGAGATTATTTGGTAGGAGAAGGTGATTATAGTCCTGTACAATCGCCCACATGTGATGGAGGGCGTAGTAGGCATCCTTCTGACTTCCAGGCGGCTGCTTGACGCAGGGGAACATCGTATTGTGGGTGAACACATGCTTGCCATACCTACGAATTATCCTGCTGAAGGTGCCTCAAGATCTGGCGTAGCCGGGGAGAACATCATCAAGAACTTTATTGATATTTGTGTAGTCTTTCTTCGACTGACGATCCGAGTCGAAATACATGGCCATGTAATATTTCAGGCTTAAGAGGATGAGTGTGCAATGTGTGTCATTGCACAAAACACGGAGGAGAAAAAAAGAACAATCAAAATCTAAGAAATCATATGTTACGGGGCGGTGAGGGGATGACTTACTCGGGAAAGTAAGGCACGAGGAAGTTATCCTTATCTGGGTTTGCCAGAATGACCCCTTCGAGGTGTGAACTCGCGACTTGCCGGTCCCCAGCGCTGCCCAAGATCTTGGCACACATGTAGAAGGGGTAAACTATCACGATGTCCGAGGTCTTCTCTCTAATGATCCACATCTCCATACTCAGCGAAAATAGCCGTACAATGGTGTAGTGCAGCGGATGAAGGTTAAACATAGCAAAGATGTCATCAAACCCCAGGACGATTGTACCCCCGATGGCGCTATCCACAAAGCCCTTGCCCTCTGGCACCTTGGCCACGAAAACTGGGTATGCCACATCATTCTCGGAGAGATGCCGCTTCTCCAAAGAAAGAACACTGTCATGCAGACTCCGCATAGCACCGGTTGCAGCACTGAGCAGATTAGTCCGTAGCATCGGCCTACCTGCCACATGCACCCTCCTCGAGATATCCTTAGGTGAAGGTGTCCCGTCCTGAGCACAGATCGTACTCGGTGCCGGCTGGCTCACACCGCCCTTGTTATTCTTTCGTTATGTCCCTTCTTCTTCTGCTGCTGTAATGGGATCGAGTTCTTCTCAGAGACCGCCTTCTTGAGTGTGTTGGGGCTGATAATATTTCGCACCTCGGCAATCTAAGGCTCGATGAAGGCGGCAGCTGGAGGCGTCTCCTGAGAACTGAATGCTAGATGATGCCTCTTGCAATTGGGTTTCTCCGCGGTACCAGCTAGATCGCGATCGTCTTCTTTAGGGTTGGGTTCTTGAGAAGGAGGCCCGAAGAATTCATCACCGTACCCAGGTTCGGCAAAATACTTATCGACGTTGGTAAATGTACCGTCGTTGTTGTCGTCGTCGTACGGATCCTGTGCCATATGCATGTCCGGATCCTATGCCATAGGGATGTCCGGCATGTCCGGTAGCGTTGCGGCGGTCTTGCCATGGCTTGGCACCGGCATGACTGGTGGTGTTGTCTGTGGGGTGGTGTCCCCCGCCCCCAAACGAATCTGGCTCTTCGGCCAAAGCAGGGGCCATCTTACGCAGGTGATGAGGGTCATCACATCATCTTCGTCGGCCCCAGCGGGTCGTATCGGAGGTAACAACTCGTCGCAGCCTGGTAGCACCCGAACCAGTTCAACCCTATACATGTTGGGTGGCATCAGTTTACCATCGAACACGGGGTTGCCCGGATGAACGATTCTTCCCTTGGCGACATCGATCAACTCGCCGCCAACGAAGTGCAGTAGAGTGTATGGAACATCGGTGGCGCCCTGCGAAAACATGTAGGGCGTCAGGGATGCCCCATCAAAAGCAAGGAGATGAAATCATCGGCCAAGAGGCTTAGTTACCGTGATGTCATCGAGCTCGGCTAATGTCGAGGAACCGCCAACGGCGGACGTGCAACTGACGGAGGGGCCGCTTGCTGCCGAGGTGCCGGCCGGCGTACACCCGTGTGCATTAAGCTCCAATGCCCGTGCCGGCGCCGGAGACACCAATACCGCCTCCGCCGGAGACACCAATGGCGCCGCCTGCGTGTTGTGCGAGTTTCTCGCGGTGAAGCTGAGAACCGGAGGCGGCCCCTGTTGGCCGCCCGCAGTCCACGTCTGCAGCCCCTGAATCAAGGTAGACACAATGGCAGTGAGCGTTGTTCCCAGTTGTTGTTGCACTTGCTCTTGGAACATCTCCGAAATCCGCGCCACTTGTGCCTTGAGTTCTTGAACCTCGGGCGACTGGCTTTCCGAGCTATTCTTTCTCTCCTTTTGCCCACCAGCTTTATAGTATGACGACCATTTTGTGGACAAGCCTTTGCCGGCCACACGACCAGCTGACGACGGCTTACGGAGCTTATCCTTGTTTTCATTACGTTTAACACCCTATTTAAAGTGTTCTCCCAAGGGGAGCTTTGAGACGACCTCATGCTACAACTTTCAGTCTCCTGCAGAAGGAATGTGAACCATTTAGAATTTTGGGTTCATTAATTAGATTGCAACCATATGGAACTAATTACGCGGGGGTGTATTCCTTACCAAAACATGCTCAAGCGCCTTGGTCTTCGCATCCGTGGTAAGCTCCTTTGTTATCGGGTCCTCCTTTTACCGGGCCCTGACATAGTTCCTGGTCTGCTTGTCATGGTATTTCTCGAAGCGGGGCGGTAGGCCTTGCTCGGCACGTTCCACGTCCTCCTTGTCCCATGTAGGCTCCGCCACTCTGTAACCGTCGGGACCGAGTTGGTGGACCCCTAAGTTCAAGTCCCACATTTCTTCCGAGTTGGAGGACCGAGACAGCGAGGCAGGGCCGGCGGCGGCGCTGGAACCCTAGCGCTCTTTGGTCGGAGCACCTCGTTGGAGCGGGCGCGGCGGTTGACGGAGCGGGCGAGGGGGTCATTGGAGCGGGTGTGGAGCGGGCGCGGGGGTCGTCGGAGCAAGCGCGGGGGTCGTCGGAGTGGGTGTGGCGAGGGAGGGAAGGGGGATCTGACGAGGAAGGGAAGAAGGGATCGGGAGAAGGGGGAATTAGCTAGAGGGGGAAAGGTTAGTAATGGCGCACCCGCTAGCGGTGCGCCATTAGTAATTTTTTTGATAGCAATGGCGCATCTCCAGGCAATGCGCCATTAGTAATCTTTTTTGGATAGGAATGGCGCACCCCGTAGCGGTGCGCCATTAGTAATTTTTTTAGGATTTTTAGTTGCCTAGCGGAGGGCCGGCAACGGCGGCTTGAACTCTAGGTCTCGCTCGAGGGGGGGGGGAGGGGGCAGGTGGTGCGCTCGGCCGATTCCGTTCTGGGGAACCGAGCGAGGAGACAGGGGAGGGTGTGGGGGGTCGTCGGCGGCGATGGAGCGGGGGAGGGTGCGGGGGGTCGTCGGCGGCAGTGGAGCGGGGGAGGGTGCGGGGGGTCGTCGGCGGCGGTGGAGCGGGGGAGGGTGCGGGGGTTCGGCGGCGGCGGTGGAATGGGGGTCGTCGTCGGCGGTGGAGTGGGGGAGGGTGCGGGGGTCGGCGGCGGCGGTGGAGCGGGGGAAGGGTGCGGGGGGTCGGTGGCGGCGGTGGAGCGGGGGACGGTGCGAGGGTCGGCGGCAGCGGTGGAGCGGGGAGGGTGCGGGGGGTCGTCGTCGGTGGTGGAGCGGGGGAGGGTGCGGGGGGTCGTTGGCGGCGAGGGGGATCTTGCGAGGGGGGATAGTGATCGAGATGGAGGGGGATCTGGCGCGGGGGGTGCGCCTTAAGTAACTTATTATTATTATTTTTAGTTGCATCTAATAATTTTTGAGAAAATGACGATCAAATTTGAAAACATTTATGAATGTGAAAAAATATGATCAAATTTGTTATTTGAAAATATTTATGAATATGAAAAAATGTCATCAAATTTGTTATTTGAAAATATCATTAAATTTGTTAATATTTATGAATATGAAAAAATTTCGTCAAATTTGAGCAAATATTCATGAGAAATGAAGGCTACAATTTGAATACAATCAATCTTAGCTAGCTATCTGTTCACAATCTTATTGCCCTTATTTTTTGCAAATGGAGTTCTTCTCTTGAACGGACGTCCTTTACGTAGGGTGGTCCTGCTTCTTCTTGTGGTGTATGCTGCTACTTCATCGTCGTCGTCATGTTCCATCTTCGGGTCACCGTACTTGTCGAAGTCTTGCTCATTGGCGACTCCATCCATTCTGATGATCTTCCTTTTGCCTCTCCTCACGACAACACGACTGGGCTTTGGCGGGTCGATAATGAAGAAGCATTGGTCCACTTGGGAAGCCAGTACCCATGGATCATTTTTCGCGGTGACGTTTGCTCCCGCGGTCTTGGATTTGGCTTCGGGTATAACCATGGTGGTGAAATACCGGTCTTCTTTTAGGACGCTCTTGGCCCATCTCACACGGAACATCGGGACCTTCTCTCCAGCATAGCTCAGCTCCCAGATCTCCTCGATCCTTCCGTAATATCCGTCCTTGTCGTTACCGGTGTAGGATTCCATCATTACCCCGGAGTTCTGATAAACATCGCTCTTCATGTCCTTTCCCTCGGTGTAGAATGTGTAGCCGTTGATATCATACGCCTCATACGTCATCAGGTTATGCTCGGCGCCCTGTGACAAGGCGAATATGAGTTGTTCTTCCGCGGAAGAATCCTCATGTAAAGGGTATGACAGAAGCTTCTGCTTGAACCAACGCGTGAAACATGAGTTGTGCTCTTTGATTATATCTCCGTCCATCCTCTGGTGGCCTCGGTCATTGTACTTCTTCTCAATAAAGGTTTTGTGCTCTACCACCCAAGGATCGACTATGTCTATGTGTTGTAGCGCGACTAGGTTTTCTCTTTCAAAGTCGGCGAGTTGACCCTCGAAGTCGAGATGCATTCCGCGGCAACCCTCATGGTGACCCCATACAGCGAGCCTGCCGAGGTGCCTGTTGACGGGCAGACCAATGGGGTTGTCGATGCCTAGATAATTCGTGCAGTAGGAGATGCACTCTTCGGTCAGAAAGCCCTTGGCTATGCTTCCCTCTGGACGTGACATGTTGCAAACGTATCCTTTGATGACACCATTCATCCTTTCGAATGGCATCATGCTGTGCAGGAACGTCGGCCCGAGTTGGATGATATCCTCCACGATATGGACCAGAAGATGCACCATAACATCGAAGAATGCGGGCGGGAAGTACATCTCAAGCTCGCATAGTATCACCACGATCTCTTCCTGTAGCCTTCTGAGTTGCCTCACACGAACCGACTTCCGAGAGATGACATCGAAAAAGTTGCATAGGCCAAATAGCGTTTCACGGACGTGCGCATCCATGATCCCACGGATTGCATCTGGAAGTATCTGCGTCATCAGCACGTGACAGTCGTGAGACTTCATCCGGCTGAACTTCTGCTTCGCTGAGTCTAGGTATCTGCTTATCTTCCCCACGTAATCATAAGGAAGTTTTACTCCTACGAGGCAGGTGAAAAACTAATTGATCTCCTCCTAACTTAGAGTGAAGCACGGGGGAGGGAAGTCATTTCCGATCTTCTTGGCCTTTTTGCCTTTGCGACGACTTTTCGTGTCCTGCTTCGCCTCATCATCATCATCATTAGCGTGAAGCTCCTCCCTGATGCCCATTGATTTCAAGTATGCCCTTGCTTTCGGCCCATCTTTGGTCCTCTCTGGCATGTTGAGCAGGGTACCAAGCAGACTCTCGCACACGTTCTTCGTGATATGCATGACATCAAGGCTGTGAGGCACACGGTGGATCTTCCACTATGGCAAGTCCCAGAGAACAGACCTCGTTTTCCATAACTTCAGCAGCAGCTCTGGCGCCTTTCGCTTCTTTCCCTGCTCTGGTGCCTTTTCCTTCTTCCCCAGCAGTGGGCAATCTTTCCAATTTTTCAACAGCTCGTCTATTTCCTCGCCGCTCCTCGTACGCGGGCGTCTTTGGGGTTTGGTTTCACCATCGAATAGATCCTTGCGTTTCCTCCATGAGTCATCATCGCGAAACCACCTTCGATGTCCCATGAACACGGTTTTCGAAGACCCGGGATCTCTATCTAGCTGGCGATACGTTGTGTCATCCGTGCAGCTGACGCATCCAGAAAATCCGTGGAACACCTGCCCCGCGACATATCCGTAACCGAGATAGTCCTGCCTCGTCGTGAGCAGTGCGGCTCTCATAGGGAAATATTCTTTCTCTGCGGCGTCCCACGTATTGGCTGGCGTTTTCCACAGCGTGTCTAGCTCCTCTTTCAGCAGCCCCAGATACGGATTGATGTCGTTCCCTGGTTGTTTCGGCCCTTCAATTAGCATGCTCATTTGAATGTACTTCTTCTTCATGCACAACCAGGGGGGAAGGTTGTACATCCACACAAACAAGCCAGGTGCTATGTGTGCTTCTCTGGCTACCAAACGGATTGACTCCATCGTTTCTCACGCCCAGCATGATGTTCCTTGGATCATTCCCAAATTCTGGGTGTTCTAAATTCAACGCTTGCCACTGGCTCCCATCCTTAGGGTGACTCAACATCTTGTATTTTTTATTTATCTCCGGATCATTTTCGTAATCTTCTCGCTTCTTCTCCTCCCTATCCGCGTGCCAACGCAGGAGCTTTGCTACCTTAGGGTCAGCGAAATACCGCTGCAGACGAGGAGTGATCGGAAATTACCACACCACTTTTCGAGGAGCTTTCTTCCTCTTCTTGTATCGAGTGACGCCGCATACCTGACATATGGTAGACTCCGCGTGCTTGTCCCGATAAATGATGCAATTGTTCATGCACACATGGTATTTCATGTGCGGTAAATCCAGAGGACACACAATTTTCTTCGCCTCCTCGAAACTGTCCGAGCACTTGTTCCCCTTGGGAAGACGTTCGTGCCAGAATGACATGTTCTCGTTGAAGCATGCGTCGGTCATATTTTGTTTTACCTTTATCTCCAGAGCCATGAGCGTTACTTTCAGGCGAGTATCCCCGGGCCTGCATCCTTCATACAATGGAGTAACCGCGTCTATCTCCAGTCGATCTAGCTTGGCTTTCTCTCGGGCGGCAGCTCTTGCGTTATCCGTCTGCTTGAGAAGCAGCTCTTGAATATGAGGGTCCTACACCCAGCCCATCGATGGTACATCGTCATCTACTCTGGCATCTTCATCTTCATGATCATGCCCTTTGTCTGCTCCGGCATCTTCCTCATCATCATGTCCGACATCTTCTGCATGATGACTATGTACTGCATCTACTTCATGATCATGCCCTAGAGATTCTTCGTCTTCTCGCCCGCCCTCTCCGCGGTTGTCTTGCTGCCCTTCCTTATTTCTTGCCCGGCCCACATGGACGACTTCATAATCATCTTCATCACCTTGCCACCAATAGCCATCCATGAAACCACGCAAGAGCAGGTGGTCCCGCACCTGTACGGACATCTTATCTCCGCCTCGTTCTTTTGAAGCATCTCGGCCTTCGAGGAGCTCAAAAACCTATTCACGATGCCTTCGGTCATCGTGTGAACCATGGTCTCCTGCGGGGTAGAGCAAAACGGTATTTTAGAACCAAGAAAAAATTTGGCATGACTTTGCCTAAAAATAGGACCAAAAAGAATGCATAGTGCCAAATTCTTGCCGAAACGGAAATGAATCAACATTCCGGCAAAATATTGGGAACTATCGCATTTCAAATACCGGTATCTGCAAACACAAACATATATGCAACACCACAAACATATGCAACACCACAAACATATGCAACACCACAAACATACATAGATCTAGCTAGGCCATAAAAAGTGCATGTGCACGTTGTTGGAGGGAGAAAAAAGTAGATCTACAACATAAAGAAAGCTTTCTCCTTACTTACCTATCAAAAAAAGGTAATTTAACCACTAAATTTGGATGAATCTATGGTGCAAATGAGGTGAGGAGGAGGAGGCAGCCGAGACAAGCTTGGAGGAGGAGGTGGAGATAATGAAGTGGGGAAAGTGAGTGTGTAGGTGGCCGTCCAAAATATCTAGCTGGTCCCAGGTTACTAATGGTGTACCACCTACAAATGTGCCATTAGTAACCCTGGTTACTAATGGCGCACCAGCTGGTGGTGCGCCATTAGTAGTTTTGCAAAAAAAATAAAAATAAATTGATAGTAGTGGCGCACGGGGTGAGTGGTGTGCCATTAGTACTTTTGGAAAAAAAGTTTGTGAGTAGTGGCGCACCATGGGTGTGGTGCGCCATTAGTGTCTATCACACTAATGGCGCACCAACACATTGTGCGCCACTGCTATATAGTAGTGGCGCACCACATGTCTGGTGCGCCATTATTGTCCATATTATCTATAGCCCTTTTCCTAGTAGTTAACTATGCAATCATTAGCCTAGTATAAACTAGATCGTGAGCCTCATGAAGTAATAGTTGGTTAATAGACTTCAAAGCTTCAGGCACACTTTGCCAGAGTAATTAAATGGTAAGGCCTTTAATTATGCCAACTAATAGTTATACAGATACCCAACATCATGCATCATTGTTTGGTCATCTGAGGACAAATAAAGCAATTGAAAAGAGCAATTTAACTATGTGTGAAACAAACAAGCAACTGAACTATTGAGTTGGCAGCATGCATACATGCACGCCTCAATAACATACATGGCCTAGCTACATTTACAATATAAAGGAACAAATAATGTAATATTGTTTGCCCCCTATGAAGTATATTGACTAGTATGTAATCAATATCCTAGTAACGATAAGGAGGCTAATGATGTGAATATGCGTTTTGTTAAGACATTTATGACATCGACAACTCTACCATGGTAGGAAGCAGTTTCACACTGTTCACTACTATAAGATGTTTTAGATATTTAAAAAGTAGACTACATCCATACTAAGTGAACAGACACATTAAAATGTGTTTACATACATCTGATTTACAAAAAAATTAGAACATCATATAGTGGTGAGTGGAGGGATTAATTGTATTATAGTGTGACTTACCTTAACTAGTTGAACAGGCTCAGCGCTGCTCCTCCTTCTCTTGCAAGGCTCCTTCCTAACATCTTGTACATGGAAATCCTCAATCTTATCTTCATTGCACCCCTCTACAAGGTGACACAAACTAGTTACTGGTCTCCTTGGAAGATAAATATGCATACTTTCCAGTCTATGAACAACACAAAAGGATGATATTATAACAAAACAACACCACATAATGAAACATGCCACATCTCTTGCACATAATGAAATGAGCATTTACTACGTGTGCACTATGTAAAAACTAGGTATACCTGCGAACTAGATCTCCGGGTACTCTTAGAGGGCCTACTTTAGTGTACGACCAAACCTTTATGTCACCTATGAGTTATACAAGCCCCCTCTACAATAGCCCTTCGTGTTTAAATTGTTGACAAGCTCTGTTAGGTCAAGAATAACAAGTAATCAAAGCAAACAGTCCTATGGCTGGCTGATATAGACAAGAAATTGAACATATGTGTGAGCAAATCTTACATATCAAGAAATGAATCATAGAAGGAGGCTTAAAGACCATCACTTGACTAACCAGATTTAAGGGGCATTTAAACATCATGTGCAACGTATGAACCAACATAAACATTGCATATTTCAGATTCTATAATGAAATGCACATGTATTAAGTTATGCCATGTATGATGATGCCTAAATGTACACTATAGTAGGCATGAGTGATTCATCATTGCATGCACAATTGAATGGCAGGTTAAGGGCCAGTTCTATTCTGCCTTTGCAGAGCTTACTGTAAAAATAAGCCATAAAAGATGTAAAGAAGTGATTTTCGAGTTCTTGGCTTTGGCTTAACTTATTTTGCTTTGGAGGGGGGGTGTTTCGGGTAGAAGCTCACTAAAAATTGAAGGGAAGAGGAATAGTGAAATGACTTTGTTGTCTGCCTATATTACACTCAAAATGCCATTGCTCATGCCCGCGTCGCACCTGACCATCAAGTAAAAACAAACATGCAAGCGTTCATTGCCCTGCCCGCTTGCATCTCCTCTCCCCTTTCCCTCTACCTCGATCCCCTGCCTACAGCACTAGGGTTCCTCCAGTGAGCCGTCGCCACTGGTCCCATCTGGCTTGGTCCCCGATGATGCTCTGTCCAGCTAGGCTACGTGGCCGGCGGGTAGGGCCAAATATCCCCGGCTTCTCCTTCCTTTAGCGCCGCCCCTCATTCTCATGGTCTCCAGTACCTGCTTCGTTGTGGTCCGTCCAATGCACTACTCCGGCAGGCGCCGCACAACTACGACCGATTCCACACTGTGGCAGACGACACCTCGTTCCCCCTCCCCACCTCCCAGGCCGTGGCCTTGAGGTGCTTTTGAAGGATGAGCTCATCCAACAAGGTGAGGATCTCCTCTGAATTTTTTGCCAAATTTTCATTATGATCCACTATACAATGAATTGCGATGAGTTGCTTCTGCTGCTGCTATATGATGCATTGCTATGAGCTGCTCCTGCTGCTGCTATATGATGAATTGCTATGAGCTGGTGCTGCTATATGATGAGTTGCTATAAGCCGCTCCTGCTGCTGCTATATGATGAATTGCTATGAGCTGCTACTGCTGCTTCTATATGATGAATTGCTATGAGCTGCTGCTGGTATATGATGAATTGCACACTAATGCTGCTGTATGATGAGTTGCTATGAGCTACTGCTGCTATATGATGCTTTGAGGTGGTGCTGCTATATGATACTCCCTCCGTTCCTTGATATAAGGTGTATAGATTTTTGAGAAAAATTCTGAAATATAAGGTGTATTTCGCTGCACCACTCATTTCGATAATTTTTTTGAGGGATTTGTTTACATTTCCTTATATCACGCAAGCTCCTCTATTTTCTCATGTCAATTAGTCATGTGTAATGTCGCCCAAAACTTGTGAAAATTTCCCTCCATGTGTGTTCTTTAATTTCCGTGCCAAAAACTATACACCCTATATTTAGGAATGGAGGGAGTAATAACCAGCCACTTGGACCATCGAATTTTGATAAATAGTTGTTAATTTAAATTTAGGTCATGCGTTCTTCATTTAAATTAGGCAATGGGATCTCTATGGAAGACATTGACCACAGTAGATTGTGCCAAGTAGATGGTATCTTTGTATTTGCATTTGAACAAACATTGATAGTCTATTTTCCTATCATATTAATTACTGCACTGGGTTCAATTTTTGATGTGTGCAAGTCAAATTAATTTTCATATGGTTAGGAAAATGACAAAATATAATGCAATCGAGAGTTTTCACTGATCATACCACAGATAAGCTGAAAAGGCAGGCAATGAAGAGAACTTGTTGGCTTATTACCTGGAGCTTATATTCAAAGGTGCTTATTTTCTCAGGAAAACATGAAATAACTGTCCCTAAGAAACTTGGCCAATAGAACTGACATATAAATAATATCACGATGATTGCAATGGAGGCCCAGTTCTTTTGCCAGATTCTCCTAGAATCTGACCCCTACCCACATTCTCCCAGAATCTTTGAATCCCATTTGTTTTACAATCCTATCTAGTTAGGGTCTAATTAGGTAGGATTGTAAAACAAAAGGGGTTCAAAGATTCTAGGACAAGCTAGAGAGAGGCAGATTCTGGGAGAATCCTGCAAAAGAACTGGGCCAGAGTGACGTACCATATCACACTATATAGGCTCATCACTGCCTCTCCTTTTTTGCGATGTTCCATGAAATTGCCACATACATCTTGTACTTTTTCATTGCGTAACTCTATTTGCAAGTTGACATGGCTAATTTCAGACATCTCTACATGATAATACATTGCGTATCCCTTGCGCATATTTAAACCACCAATTAACAATTGTGTGCGTAGCATAAACTAGCCATGACTCTATGTGCTAGACTAGCACGCACTCCAAGGGAGCCTAATGTAGTGCACTAGAATTCCTACATGCCACCTATGATTTTGTATAATGTACTACCTTTGTTCCTAAATATATGTCTCTGTAGAGATTCTAGTATGGGCCACCTATAGATGTATATAGATGCATTTTCGAGTGTAGATTCACTCATTTTGCATTATATATAGCCTATAGTGGAATCTCTAGAAACGCTTATATTTAGGAACGGAGGGAGTATCATGTATGACATCTACATATCTAATTTAGCAGCCAGTAGTACAAATCATTGTCTGCACAAAGGGATTACTGGTCAAAAATCCTAGCAAAGCACGCTGGCAGGCACACAACAATACAAGAGAGAGAGAGAGAGAGAGAGAGAGAGACGCACTTACAAGATCATAGCAATGCCTCACTCCAGGATCTTGATTGGCCAAGCTGTTAGATCCAGAAGAAACATCGTCCTTGTAGTTTTTGCCAGCTGCATAACATGTAACAGTGACCTATTAGTATATTTGAAGGACATTAGGTACGAGATGTTGGACGGATTTAAAGGGGACAAGTACCTAGGCTGTGGTGGGTGCTTGGCATCTTGCCAGATGGTGGGAATCAGGTTAGAAACGTCAAGGTGATGACGTTGCGCTGGCTGTCGGGGTCCGGTAAGGCGATCTAGAACTGTCGAGTAGGGTGCTTGTGGATTGGCTCGCTAGGGTGGACTACAGTGTGGGAGAAGCAGATCTGAGGCCGTGGACGAGGGCGTCGGTGAAGCTGCTTCGATGGTTGTGTTCAGGATGGTGTCGATGATGCGTATCTTCGGCCTTGGACAGGGCGTCAAAAGCTACTCCGGTATGTTGGACGAGGGTGCGATGAAGCAGATCTGAGGCCGTGGACTTGTGCATTGGCAAAGCGGCCCTGGTAGGGTTGAGAATGGTATAGGCGAAGCTACTCCGGTAGGGTTGACGATGGTGTCAGCGAAGCGGCTCCGATAGGGTTGAGGAAGGTGTTGGCGAAGAGGATCAGAGGCCGTTGACGGGGGCGTCGGTGGGGCGGCTCTGGGGTGTGTGGACGAAGCGTCTCCTGTCGGGATTATGAAGGAGCTGCTGCAGATAGGCTGCGGTTGACGAGATTACCTGCGAAGCAGATCCGACGTTGTGGACAAGGATGACACTGAATGGGCTGTGTTACAGTGGTGGATGAGAAGTCTACTTGTTTCTAGGGGAGGTGGGAGGGGTAGATATGGCCACATAAGAAGATCTGGCGAGGTGGACACCGCTGGTAGTGAATGGGCTCTGGGAAGCCAGTGGATGAGCATTCTAGGGTTTCGAGAGGGGAGGGGTAGAAAGGCCGATGAAGTACGGAAGGCGTGATGTAAGATGCTCTAGTGCTGTGGAGTTAGTCGTTTTTGTGGGAGGGGGAGAGTAAATGGGGGTGCCGTGTGGTGGGGTGGACTGGAAGTTACCAAAGCAGCCCCGAGCTATAATGTAAATGAGGGCCGTATTGTAACTGTTGTTCTTCGTGCACCAAGGACAAAAGGGGAATTTCGCATGCTAAAGACTATGTGGCGGAAATTTTAGAATGAGGCGGGACATTTTGCCGCCCGCGGGATCGCTCATCTCTAGTTTCAATTAATTTTGGACGGTGCTAGTGGGAAGGTCATGCGAGACCATGTACATGGGGCACATGTCAGTAGTTAATAACTTGTCTAAAGTCCACTCCAGAAAAAAGACAATAACTCGGTATGATGCACCAATAAATTGGATGTTCACATGAGCGCGACCAATCGTACGGGTGTAGATGCACGTTCACCTAAAAGGGATCAAACGCTCAGCCTTTGTGTTTCTAGTGTAAATATATAGTTTAGTGCCATTGGTTACTTACTTTAAACATAATGCATTGACGTGTTATTGTAGGGGCGCACAAAAAGAAATGGCTATTGTGTCCCACAAAAGAAATGGCTATTGTGGTGCATGTACATGATAGCTACATTGGTTGTTGGAAGAAACATGACTGTAACTTCGGCATGCACAATTGAAAAGGATTATTTAGAAAAAAAGTGATATGTAAGTGTCCAGTCTTTATAGCGTTGAATCGATATTGTATCTTTGGCCACAATAAGAAGTAGATATTGATTTATGTTCCCGCGGTGCACGTCCACGATCGCTAGATAGTGATACATGAATGAATTGTGCAATCTCTCTCACATGCATACATATCTCATTTCTCCATGGGCATCAGAATCACACACGCGCACTTCGTCTATTTATCTCCCTCCGTCAAGGTTAGAATTCGTCTTTCTACCCCATCCTACAAGTCTGTCACACAGAAACACACACGCTCTCTCGGTCGAACATGCTACCCCTTTAATTCCGCCCACCCACCGGTACTGTCTCAAAGTATAATTATGTCTCGCACACATATACGTAAGGTTAACCCAAGTCCCACAACCATATGAATACATACAGTGGGATTCCAGCAGAGCACCTTTTGTTTTGATATTTCTCTCTCTCTATCTCTCTCTCTCTCTCTCACACACACACATACACACACACAAACACGCGCGCGTAGACATTGTTTCTCTCTTCATTTTTTTCTAGCACTTGCATGCACACCGCTTGTTTATCTCCGTGATGCTTTAAGTATGCCTCGCACACATGCTATCTACCTATACCTTAATATAGATATGTGCCAGACAAACTCCTTCTCCCTATAAATACTTCCCGACACCGAAGGGGTAGGGCGACATCTCGATCTTTATACTAATCTATCTACTGGCTTCTCTCTCAAACACACACACACACACACACACACACACACACACACACTACCCGACACCGAAGGAGTAGGGTGTTAGCTAGATCTTGATAGTAATATATCTACTAGCTTCTCTCTCAAACACAAACACACACCACTACAAAAAAATACACTTCCGTGATGATACGTGTTTGTCACAGT
Organism: Triticum aestivum; assembly: GCF_018294505.1. Classification (NCBI taxonomy): domain Eukaryota; kingdom Viridiplantae; phylum Streptophyta; class Magnoliopsida; order Poales; family Poaceae; genus Triticum; species Triticum aestivum. The sequence goes on along the minus strand of NC_057804.1, from coordinate 231,555,438 downwards.
AGGTCGCATTTTTTGTCATGCATGTACATCCATGACGATTTTATGACAGAATCAAGATAGTCATACTTGTGCAGTCGTAGAAGTGTTCCATGACATTACCAAAATTATCATCACGGAAGTGTCCACTTCCATGACGACAAATCGCGCGTCACATAATTGCTTTCGTCAAGGGTGACCGACATGTGGCATCCACCGTAAGGAACGCCGTTAAGCTATCGAGTTAGGTTTTGGATCCGACGACCCGTTAACAGCCCCGACCAATGGGGATTTTCCACGTGTAAAAACATCATTGGCTGGAGGAAACACGTGTCGGCTCATCGTTGGGACAGATGTCATCCACTCATTGGACAGAAGGAGCCCATGATACATCGACATGTGGCACGGCCCAACAGAGGCCCATTCCTGTGAAAAGGCCGGTGAGGGAGTCCTGGATTAGGGGTTGTCCGGATGGCCGGACTAAGGCCTTTGGCCGGACTACCGGACTATGAAGATACAAGATTGAAGACTCCGTCCCGTGTACGGATGGGACTTTCCTTGGCATGGAAGGCAAGCTTGGCGATACGATATGAAGATCTCCTCCCATTGTAACCGACTCTGTGTAACCCTAGCCCTCTCCGGTGTCTATATAAACCGGAGAGTTTTAGTCCGTAGGACGAACAACAATCATACCATAGGCTAGCTTCTAGGGTTTAGCCACTCCGATCTCGTGGTAGATCTACTCTTGTACTACCCATATCATCAATATTAATCAAGCAGGAGTAGGGTTTTACCTCCGTCGACAGGGCCCGAACCTGGGTAAAAACATCGTGTCCCTTGTCTCCTGTGACCATCCGCCTAGACGCACAGTTCGGGACCCCCTACCCGAGATCCGCCGGTTTTGACACTGACATTGGTGCTTTCATTGAGAGTTCCGCTGTGTCATCACCATCAGGAAGGATGACGCATCCCGTCTTTAAAGACGGCGTCGTTGCTAAAGGAGCTTTGGCTGTCAGCCAAACTCTCCGGCTAGGTAGGTTTTTGATGACCGCCTGTCCGGCCGTCGCGCCGACGATGACCTCTCGGGCCATCGAAAGCAATCTTCACATCAGCTCGGAGCTTGCCGAGCAGTTAGATCCGATGGAGCTCTTCTCCCTGAACGAGCTCTTGGATCGCATCGCGGCCCTGGGAGTTGCTACTGATTACGACCAGATTGGGCTTAAACACGATCAGAGAGAGATTGACTCTCCCCAGACACCCATCACATCGAAGTGGTGGAAGAACAATGCGGCGAGTCTTCGCCCGCCCTAAGGACCAGATGCGTCCGGATTCCCGATCCCTCCAAGCCGGATACCCGCGGAGGGGAGGTTGTCGCCCAAACCCTGAACCTAAAGTCAGGCAGCAGGCCCGATTCATTGAATAATATCGAAGAAAGCAAGCTTCCGAATTCGGAAACCGCTCGGCCCCTGAATCTTACATTGGGAAGGGTTCCGGATTTAATTCCACCCGCCCACCCAACTATACGGGATTTATCCCTAATACGGCAAGAGTCCGGAGAAATAGTACACCACTACTGGGCCAGATTCCTCCTAGTTATGAGGAGGATAAAGGACTGCCGTGAGAAAGAAGCAATTTCACTCTTCTGTAACAACTGCACGGACATCAGAATCCTCAACGCCATAAGTCGCCGTGAAATTACACGATTCGCCGACTTGACATCCATAGTACGGAAGTACTGTGCGACTGAAAGCGTTCGGAAAACCGAAGATAGATTCTAGGACAATCCGGCCCCGAATATAACATGAGTCCGAAACGAAAGGGCGCATTATCGCCAGGCATCTGAGCCAAACATCAAAAAACAAAACCCTCTACAGGGTACGGGACCATACTGGAAGGATGACTCAATGGACCCTGTAAAATTCATAATTCAGGGAAAGCCACACCAATGCATAGCCTCAGAGCATCAAACAATGCAAGAAGTGGCCAGAAGTGGCGAGGAGCTTTTAACTCCAGCACCCAAAGAATACCTCCCCAGTACGGTGTCGACAGTCTTCGAGACCTTCACATCAAACAATGCAAGGAAACGAACGCTCCGCAACCTTGCCGAAGTCTACCAAGTAGCAACAATAAACCCATGGAGTGACACGGCTATCACCTTTAATGCTAGTGACGAACCTAAATTCCAGACAGCCCGAGCACCAGCCGCATTGGTCCTCAGTCTGATAGTGGACGGCTTCCGACTTACAAAGGTACTCATGGATGGCGGCAGCGGACTCAACCTCATCTATGAGGAAACCCTGCGAAAAATGGAAATTGACTGGAGCCACATTGAGCGAAGCAACACAACTTTTAGGGGAAGAATCCCAACCGGGAAGCATGCTGTTCAGGAAAAATCACACTGGATGTGGTGTTCGGTACACCGGACAATTACAGATCCGAGGAGGTCACGTTTCAAGTGGCCCTGTTCAGCAGCGGATACCATGCTCTGCTAGGGTGAGAAGCATTTACAATTTTCCAAGCCATACCCCATTACGGGTACATGAAGCTCAAAATGCCTGGACCCAATGGAATCATCACTCTCGCAAGTGATCCGGACATAGCGCTCCGCGCTGAAAACAAGACAGCCGCACTGGCCCTGGAGGCATTATCTGAGGCCCTAGCGGCCGAGGAATTAACGGCGTTGCGCTCTACGGTGGATAGGGATGATGTGATACTAAACAAGAGATCCAAGTCCACCTCTTTTAAACCAGCGAACAAAATAGTCAAATTCCAACCATCCAACGGACCCTACAAAAACGGCCTCCATCGGGGCACAATTAAAACCCGATGTAGACGCCACACTCAGAGACTTCCTGCGAGAAAATTGGGACATTTTCGCCTGGCACCCCTCGGATATGCCAGGAATCCCACGCAGGCTGGCCGAGCACAACCTGAACATCCTAAAAGGGTTTAAACCCGTCAAGCAGACCCTACGGTGTTTTTCCGAACCAAAGAGACAAGCCATGGGAGAGGAGCTAGCAAAAATGCTGGAAGCTAGATTCATCAGAGACATAAAACATCCGGACTGGCTAGCAAACCTGGTGATGGTACCAAAGAAGGACAAATCTTGGCGCCTATGTGTCGATTTCAAAGACCTAAACAAGGCCTATCCAAAGGAACCTTTCCCACTCCCCCGAATTGATCAAATCATCGATGCCACCGCAGGACACGACTCATTGTGTTTCCTCGATGCATACTCTGGCTACCATCAAATCAAGATGGCAGAGTCAGACCAAGCCACAACGGCATTCATCACCCCATATGACCCATTCTGCTTCAACACGATGCCCTTCGGGCTCAAAAACACTGGCGCAACATATCAGCGCATGAGTCAGACATGTCTGGCCAACCAGATCGGCAAAATAGTTGAAGCATACGTAGATGATGTGGCCGTCAAAACAAAACACATCGATACTCTAGTAGACGACTTGAGGCTCATGTTCGACAATCTCCGAATATATGACATTAAGCTCAACCCAGAAAAATGCATTTTCGGCGTACTAGCCGGAAAGCTCTTGGGCTTCATCGTATCTGGTAGAGAAATTGAAGCAAACCCAGCCAAGATCCGAGCTCTGTCACAATTGGATACCCCAAAGGACCTCAAACAAATACAAAAACTGACAGGATGCATGGCGGCTCTAAGCCGCTTTATCTCCCGCTTAGGAGAAAAGGCACTACCCCTCTATCGCCTCCTGCGGCGCACCGACCACTTCGAGTGGACGGATGCCGCCACGGCCGGACTCAAAGAAATAAAAGCCATACTGGCAACAAATCCGGTCCTGGCCGCGCCCAACACGGGCGAACCAATGCTATTATACATCGCGGCAACCCATCAAGTTGTAAGCGCGGTGCTCGTCATCGAACGAGAAGCGGACGGACACAAGTTCACCGTCCAAAAACCAGTGTACTACGTGTCCACTGTACTAACTCCATGCAAGTCACGGTACCTGCATTATCAAAAGATAGCATACGTGGTTTTCATGGCATCCCGGAAGCTGCAACAGTACTTTCAAGAGTGCTCCATAACAGTGGCATCCGAAGTACCCCTTAATGATATTATAAACAACCGCGACGCAACGTGCCGGATTGCCAAATGGGCCATCGAGCTCCTCCCGTTCGACATAGCCTACAAGCCAAGGCGAGCTATTAAGTCGCAGGTTTTGGCCAACTTCATCGCTGAATGGACTGAAGCCAAACTCCCTTAAGAGTACGGCGCATACTCCAACTGGATCATGCACTTCGACGGCTCCAAAATGTTGGCTGGCCTGGGGGCTGGCGTCGTTCTGACGTCCCCAACCAGAGACACAGTCCAATACGTACTTCAGATAATGTACACGGATTCCAACAATGCAGCCGAATACGAGGCCCTTTTACATGGCCTCCGGATGGTAGTCTCCATGGGCATTCAGCGCCTAGAGGTCCGCGGGGATTCAAATCTTGCAATATCCCAAATAAATGGAGACTTCGAAGCCAAGGATCCAACAATGGCAGCTTACCGCAATGCCATCTTAAAGATGTCAGCTCGGTTTGAGGGGCTCGAATTTCATCACATAGCCCGGGAAAATAACCAAGCAGCAGACGTGCTGGCACGCATTGGTGCCAAGCGCGAGGCCGTCCCTCCCAACATCTTCCTAGAAAGGCTGTTCAAGCCATCTGTATCATGGGAAGGAGAATCCGGAAACAATAGCCCGGACACAACTACACTGCCCCTCACCGAACATTCTGACACAGTTGGGGCTCCGCCAACGAAACAATGCCGTCATCCCCCGCAATAATGGCAGTCATTGCCCCTTGGACAGAACCATTCCTTGCCTACCTAACTAGGCAGGAACTTCCCGAGGACCAAAACGAGGCCCGCTGCATAGTGCGGCGATCTAAAGCCTACAAAGTCCATGAGGGAGAGCTTTACAAGAAAAGGACAACCGGAGTCCTTCAAAGGTGTATCTCCAAAGAGGAAGGGTGAGACCTTTTGGCTGAAATTCATACCGGACTCGGCGGGCACCACGCCGCAGCCCGGGCCCTTGTAAGCAAGGCCTTCCGTACTGGATTATATTGGCGAACGGCCCGGGCATACGCTCAGGACTTAGTGCAACGATGTGTTGGTTGACAGTTATTCGCCAACCAAAGCCACATGCCGCCTACTACCCTACCAACTATACCCATTACCTGGCCTTTCGCGGTCTGGGGGCTTGACATGGTCGGACCCCTTAAAGGAGGAACCCACAAGAAAAATATCTACTGGTCATGGTGGACAAATTCACCAAATGGATAGAAGCTAAGCCTATAAAGACGGCCAAATCCGGACCAGTGATAGACTTCATATCCGGGGTCGTACACCGTTACGGCGTCCCCCATAGCATCATAACCGACAACGACACAAACTTCACGGCCGATGAAGTCAAAGTTTGGTGCAAAAACATGGGCATCAAGCTCGACTATGCTTCAGTCTATCACCCTCAAACTAACGGTCAAGTCGAACGGGCCGATGGTCTCATTATGAGCGGCATCAAACCCAGACTAGTGCGATCCCTCAAGGAATCTAACACGCACTGGGTAGAGGAGCTTGACTCCGTACTCTGGGGGCTGCGGACCACGCCGAATCGCACTACCGGATTCACACCATTATGAGAGGCAGTACCGCCATGCGACATAATCCATGACTCACCTCGAGTGCGCATGTATGAAGAAAGAGAAGCCGAGCTCGATCGGCAGGACAGCTTGGACGCATTGGAAGAGGAGCGCGATGTGGCAAAAGCTCGTTCCGCATTCTATCAACAGCAGGCTCGAAGATACCAAAGCAGAGAAGTATCAGCCAAAACCTATAAAGTTGGCGAACTAGTTCTACGCCTGCCGGACAAGAAAAAGGATAAATTAAAGCCCAAATGGGAGGGCCCCTTCATCATCGACCAAGTATTGACTGGCGGAGTGTACCGTCTGTGAAGCGCATCGGATAACCGACTCGAGCCAAACCCATGGAACGCAGCACACCTACGAAGGTTCTACGCCTAGCGCCGGACTCCGTGTTCGTTTCCTTCCCTAGTCCCTTTGTTTTATTTTTTATTTTTATTTTTCTTTTTGGCAGTCCGGGATTTTGTTCCTTCTCCCTACCTTTTTTCTCACAAGCCCTTAGGGGCTTGCCTGTGCAATATTCGCACATACCCGACGCGCTACCTGCGCTCATAATACCTGGGGGCTTCTCTACCAAGAAGTTTATATAAAACGGGCCTCATGCCCAAAACATGTGTGATGCTTCCGCATGAACCTTTTATAAACCATTATATGCATCGATATGACTTAAGTTTTGGCCAAGCTTGTCACGACCGGTTTTCCAATAAAAATATTTATTGAAAAGCCAATCTTTTAAGTCCAGTATGAGAGAAATCCTCCACACTGGCAGACAAATTCTTGATACAATAAGCCAGTAGCATAAAATATATTACAGGGTCGAACTACGGTTGCTCAACCAAATTATTACAAGCACGCCAATAATCATACATAATGGCGGACAGAACACAGTGGTGTGGAGACATACTACTGACTCAAGGGGCTGGTGGTGGAAAAAACACAGCGGGGAGAGAAATACAAGACTCTACGTCTGTCATCTCATTGAGCGTCGAGGAGAGGCTCGATGAATTTATTTGGTAGCGGAAGCGGATATAAAACAGTGGCCAAAACCAGGGTCGCACAAGACTGACTGGGACTCCTCTAAGTGTCGGGCTCGCTATCGAACTCTTCATCCATGAGATCGCCTTCGTCAGCATCTGGCCAAATCAACAAGCCAGTGAGTACTTTGAAAGTACTCGCAAGACAGTTCAGACGTAAGATATAACAAATGCATGCATGGATGCAACATGATTAATTCCTTAATGCACAATAAATAAAACTGGCATAACGAGTAAGTAAAAAGGGAAAACGGCGGTAGTCCGCCTGAAATTCCACAGAACATAAATAAGGACCGATCGGGTGTCTGAAGCGACGCCTCGAAAGGTGAACAAATAAAAATAAGGAAAATGATGCCACAGTCGGGCATCTTAGCGACACCACATAAAGGGCTTTAAAAGAAATGCCACAGTCGGACGTCTGAGCGACATCGCAGAAAGGGCTTTAAAAAAGAAATGCCACAGTCGGACGTCTGAG